>NC_142353.1:19830882-19983529 GCF_059441175.1 Urocampus carinirostris | reverse complement strand
CTTCCCAGCGCAGAACTGCAGTCCCCCAGGATGCACACCTTCCTCCCGGGGATGCTCTCCTCCATGACCTCGTCAGGTGAAATCACTTGCCCGTTCTCCAGTTGAACCTGGTGACCTGCTTTGAGACGCCCGAACAGGGGACCTGGCTTCAGGCCTAAGGAAGACAACCAACAGAATGTAAACTACTCCTCAGACTCTTTTGTGAGTGTACACAAAATTAGAACGTGAGGGTCAGTTCAGGTTTTTTAACCATAATAGTGGGGAGTAATAGTGCTTATCATGGCTAGATAAAACAATGTATTCAATCCCATTACTCCCCTTTCCTCTCATTTACTTAGTATAGGAACGCGCTATCACAATGAGGGGGTAAGGCAGATATGTCCAAAAACCGGCCCGGGGGCCAGCTATGCAGTTACTGCCGGTGAAATTTTTTTTACTGGCTAGTGGCCTCTGTCATAAAATTAATATGTGGCCTGCCAGTAACTTTGATTAAAAGAAAACCATGATCCGCACGTGATTTTAGTCGCCCCCAATCCCAACGTCTCATTCCCTTCAGCGCAACGCGGTTCCTGACCTGAGCACAGATGATAAAAGTTAGATAAAAGCGGAAGGGCCCGGTAGAATTAGGGCATTGTAAATGGATACTTAATAGAGAAAATATCTGACTGTATACTTTTTAAGGACACCTCAAAATAAGCACTTTTAAGAATCTCGTAGACAAAAAAATGATAGTGTAATGTCTTTTTTTGTTTTTAAGTGTTTTCAATGCAGTAAGCAGAATTTGAAAATAGCTATTTTTCACGCAAGTTTACCGACTAGGTCCACATGTTTTGCATTATTTGTTTAAATACGGTATTTTTTTTCAAAGACGTACCAATTGAAAAGGTTACAAATAATTTAAAGGTAAAAAGGATACGAGTAAACAAGAAAATGCAATATTTACAGAAGATGTTTCTATCATAACAAATTTGTCATTTAAAAAATGTAATAAAAAAACGTTTTTTTTTAACGGAAGAATTCATCATTTCCCATTTCTGGGGCCAATATGCATTAGAACATTGCTCATTTTCCTAAGCTCAATGTGTGTGGATAATTTAAATTCAAATGTAAGTTCTTACAAGGTGCCCAATACTTCACTCCATCCCCGATCATCACGTTGTTACTGGGAAGAATATTTTGTGTCTGGAAATAGAATGTTGAACTTTCAAGTCCGAAAACATTTCTAAGTATGAAAGTGTTGCGTGGACAGTGTTTAACTTCTCCTAAGTTTAAAGTCTGAAAAGGTTTTAAGGTTTAAGATCTGTAAGCGTAGGGAACATTCCATGGATGAAACTAACGAGTGTCGGTGACGTACCGAGATGCTTAAGCAATTCAGTCTTGAGTCTTCCGGGTCGGTCGCGTTCTTGGACGCAAAATCCGAAAGAGGGAATGCGGTGGAACAACCTGAAGGCTTTGACCACGAACTTCTCGTCTTCAAACAGGAAGTATGAGTCAGACGTGAGGTCCAACCTAATGCTTCTGCCAGGACGCTCCTCAGGCAGCAGAGGGCCGTGCTCTGCAGTCATCTAAGGATAAAAACACACATTGACTGGGTGTGTTACAACTTAAAATATAAAATTAATACAGAGAAACATATTGTTACAAGTGGCTCACACTTCGACATTTACTATCAATGATTCCATTTAAACAGACATCCTGGTTTTAATCGCTAAACTTGGCTAGCTACAATTCTACTGGGGTAACAATAAAAAAAATCTATATCCACTTTACGGAGGAAAAAAAGTCAAAAGTAGGCCTTCAAACACTAAGTCCTATGCATTAGAGCAGGGGTGGCGAACAAGTTGGAAATTTTTTAACTGTGAGAGTCAAAGAGCCACACTACGCACTGACTGGCATTAGACGTAACCTACACAGATGATTGGCAGTCAGTTATGTGTCTGAAGCAGCATAAAAACAACAAATCTGCCAAATTAATTTCTTAATTTAATTAATTTATTCTTGTGTAAATACCATGTAAATTATAACTATAGCCTTATCCCCCTTGTTTTATAACCTTATCTTCTCTGTTCCTTTATCTTCTTGGCTCATACCTCACTGTGACGTGTAAAACTGGAGAGTCATGCCCAATTTCGTTGTCACAATGTTAACCCATTTTGTAACAATGACAATAAAGGTATATTCTATTCTCTATTCTATTCTAAAATTTTATTTATTATTTGTTATTAACTCTCAAGTGTGTTTTAAGAGGGGGAAAAAACTAAACATGAAACGAGGCAAAGAGCCACAGTGTATAGAAAATATGATGAGGCAAAGAGCCGCATTCTTATTGGCCTAGAGCCGCATGCGTCTCTAGAGCCGCATGTTAGCCACCCCTGCATTAGAGGGACAGACGTCCGACCGGGATCACTTCCTAACAATTGGTCTTAAAGCCATAATTAGAGTATCTAGTTTGTGTATTGAGTTTAGTGTCGATTGCTGTGCTGGCTTGATGTCAAAGGTGTCGAACACATTGCCTGGTTTTACACACTGCCAGCAATTGAATTTAAAAATGAGCATTTGCTGGAAAAAATACATTTTCACATTATAACATGAATATTAACATTACGGGCAGCACGGTGGATGAGTGTATAGCGCATCCGCAGTACAGTTCTGAAGTCATGGGATCGAACCTTCCTGTGTGGAGTTTGCATGTTCTCCCTATGCTTGCGTGGGTTTCCTCTTAGCACTCTGGTTTCCTCCCATATTCAGGTCAATTAGCCAGTCCAAATTGTCCCCAGGTGTGAATAAGCGAATTAATTGTCTGTCTCTGTGTGCCCTGCGACTGGATGGCAACCAGTTTAGGGTGTCCCCTGCTCACTGCCCTAAGATAGCTGGGATTGGCTCCAGCACCCCTACTAAGGATAAGTGGCCACATTAACAATACAATTAGAATGTAATGTATTATTGAACATCTGTAGATGCAGAGTGAGGCCCGCAATTCTCTTGCCTAAATGCAGAAAATGATAGTGTGACTAAGGATTTGATACACACCTCAGCCCCAAACAATAGTTAAGTATTGACTCGCTAAAAGCAAGTCAAACCCTTTAGTAATTGTTTCTTGTTGCAAGGACTTTTGCCACGACCAGAACAAACAGTGGACCCAAATGCGTAACATTTATCACTATGTCTTATTGAGGGATCGAGGAAGTGAGGGTGAGGAGAAAAAGACCGCGATCTGGTGCTTGCTGGGGAGGAGGAGCGGGAAGCCCTCACGAACGAAGCATGGTCAGAGATCGGTACCAGTCGGGTAGTCGGGTTGGGAGACGGAGCACAGTCAGAGATCGGAACAGGTCGGGCAGCCAGGACGGGAGAGGGAGCGTGGTCGTAGATTGGAAAGTCGGGTAGCCTGGACGGGAGACGGAACGTGGTCGGAGATCGGAACAAGTCGGGCAGCCGGGATGGGACACAGAGCAAGGTCGGAGATCTGAACAAGTCAGGTAACCGGAGACGATGGGGGAGCCAGGGAGAGAGGATCGATACAGGAAACAGGATGGAATCGAGCAGGATACAGGACAGGTCGGGAACAGAACAGGGGCCAGGGTTAAAAATGCTTGCCTTGCATGTGTGGAGGTTCGCTAACGGACTGACCAGGAGTGAACGAGAATTACGTGCTTAAATAGGAGAAGGGCTAATTAGGGAACGAATGGCAGCTGGGTCTTAAGAGTGAGCGCAGGTGAGGGCAATTGAAAAATCGTGACAACTTTTGTTCATAATGAAGAATTAGCTCTTTATTGATGCTTTTTATTCAATGAAGCAGTGCATAGATAGATAGATAGATACTTTATTCATAGACTTCATTTATAAGGTAAGACAATAAAAGATTTATTCAAAGCTAGTTTATATTATGCTTTCTTGCTCGTCCAATAAAATGAGGAATAGGATGTAGGTTCATTCATTTGTTTATCTAACTTGTGCCTCACCAAACCCAAAACTCACCACACCTCACTGGTCAGACCAAGCTTTTATAATAGAGCTGCCCAAAACATGGTGCAGTTTGGTCACAGAGTCTTAGTAGTTTGTATTATTCCTTCTGCTTTCAGCACTCATTTAAGGTTGCACGACACAATACAAAAATATCTAGTAGTCAAATAATTCACACTATCCCTTTAAAAGAAAACATTTTAAAATGGCTGCATCAGTCAATTAAACAGAGCACAAACCTCAACACTGAGTTGGCCCTCCTCTGGACTTTGGTCTTGGGTGGGCTCCAGTTCATGAACTGCATTAAAAGAGAAATAGTCAGAATAGGAAGATATCTCAAAACTCAAAAAAAAAAACAGTTTCGGAGGGCTGACCAGCATAAGGGAAAAGAAGCTGGGAGCTCGTCAGGCCAAGCGTCACTCGCAGGAAATGTCGGAGGCCACGTGGCCCAAACAAGTCCACGCATTTGACCCCAGGCTGGGATTCAGAGGTCATGTTGAGGCTGATGGTGCAGAGGAGGCCCGGTAAACCAAAAACGTGGTCGCCATGGAGGTGAGAAATGAACACCTTGCTGATGCGACCTAATAAAAAAATAAATGTTACATTATATTATATATATATATATATATATATATATATATATATATATATATATATATTATATATACATACACACACACACACAAACAGTGACTGGAAACCAGTTCAGGGTGTCCCCTGCCCACTGCCCGGAGATGGCTGGAATGGGCTCCAGCACCCCTGCGACCCTACTGAGGATAAGCGGATCAGACAATGGATGTACAAAGTACAATCACTGCAATTTGACTAACCAGCATATCTGAGTTGTAGTAAATTGTTTATTGTTACATGCCAAACAAGTTATCAGTAGGTGCATTTAATTTTCAGGTGTGAGTGTGATGGCGCCTATTATAGCATGCCTGAGCCAGCATAAGTGTAACATGCATTTAAAGAAACTGGATCGTTCAAGACACTGTTCTGGGGCGGCAGTGGCTCAGGAGGTAGAGCGCAGTCTTGGGATCAAGGGATCCCAGTTCGAATCCCGGCTCGTCCGTGTTACATGTCGAAGTGTCCTTGGGTAAGACACTGAACCCCTAATACCCCCAATAAGCAGGTTAGCGCCTTACATGGCTGCAAGGCCGCTATTGGGAAATGTGGAGCACATTGTAAAGCGCTTTGGGAAGTCATTGACTTGAAAAGCGCTATATAAATGCAGATCATTTCATTTCATTTCATAACAGAGTTATTTGATCAAAAAGTTGATTGGAGAGGGAAGAACCTATAAAGAGGTGCAACAAATTGTTGGCTGTTCAACTATAATGATCTCCAATGCCTTAAAATGGGTAAAAAAACAGAGACACGTGGACAAAATAGAAGACAACTATTAAAATGGACTGTAAAATAACCAGAATGGCAAAGGCTTTGCCAATGATCAGCTCCAGGACAGTCAAACACAGTCTACAGTCAACTGTGTTGTCTGTGTGAGGCAAATTTATTTTCAAGAATCCCACACAGAGTCCCTCTGTTAAAAAAAGGCATGTGCGAAAGAGGTTACAATTCGCCAAAGAACACATCACCTGGCCTAAAGAAAAATGGAGAAACATTTTGTGGACTTATTAGTCAAATTGCAGTGATTTTACTTTGTAAATCCATCCATTCATTATATGATCCGCTTATCATCAGCAGGGTCGCAGGGGTGCTGAAGCCAGCCATCTCCGGTCAGTGGGCAGGGGGACACCCTGAACTGGTTTCCAGTCACTGTTTGTGTGTGTGTGAGATAAAAGAGTGGATGTCACTCAACTTCTTACGCTTTAACTCTGAAAAGACCGAAATGTTAGTTATTGGTCCATCTAAATGCCGTGACTTGTTCTCAAAAACTGATCTGAACATTGACAAATGTAAGATAACCCAGAGTGACTCAGTTAAAAATGTAGGGGTCATATTTGACCCCAATCTGTCCTTTCAAACACACGTAAAGAATATTACTAGAAGAGCTTTCTTCCATCTTCACAACATCGCTAAAATTAGCCCTTTGCTGTCTCAGTCGGATGCAGAGATTATAAATCATACGTTTGTTACTTCCCGTCTAGATTACTGTAATGCACTTCTCTCCGGTCTCCCGAAATCCAAAATCAAGAGCCTTCAGCTGGTACAAAATGCTGCAGCAAGGCTTTTAATTAAGACAAGAAAGTTTGACCACATTACCCGGATTTTAGCTAACCTGCATTGGCTCCCTGCTAGTTTAAAATGTGATTTTAAGGTTCTCTTGGTATTATACAAAATCATGCATGGACTTGCCCACTCATATCTTTCAGATTTAATTTCCCCCTATGTCCCGGTCCAGAGCCTTCACTCTGAAAATGCTAGTCTACTAGTGATCCCAAGAGCCAAGAAGAGATCCGCAGGTTCGAGAGCGTTCTTCATTCAGGCCCCGGTGCTGTGGAATGCTCTTCCCCCTGAGATTTGATCTGCAACCTCAGTGGAACTGTTTAAGTCTAGGCTTAAAGCACACTTCTATTCTATAGCTTATGAATGGCCTATACTTTATCATCATCTCATCAGCTGCACCGCTTATCCTCAGTAGGGTCGCGGGGGTGCTGGAGCCCATCCCAGCAATCATCGGGCAGTGGGCAGGGGACACGCTGAACTGGTTGCCGGCCAATCGCAGGGCACACGGGGACAGACAACTCACTCGCTCAGTCACACCTAGGGACAATTTGGACCGGCCAATTCACCTGAAATGCATGTCTTTGGAATGTGGGAGGATACCGGAGTGCCCGGAGGAAACCCACGCAAGCACGGGGAGAACATACAAACTCCGCACAGTAAGGTCGGGAGCTGGATTTGAACCCACGCAGGAGGTTCCCACGACCTCAGAACTGTACCGCACACGCGCTAACCACTGCGCCGCCGTGCTGCCCCCTATACTTTATGTTGATGATATCTGTGTGTTCTTTATTATTGCAACATCCATTGCAGCCTGGTCATCCTTGGAAAGGGGGATTACATCATGTGCGGTCCCTTCACAAGGTTTCTTCATTTTCCTCATGTTGAGGTTTTTGAGTTTTTCCTTGCCCTCGGGTAGGTTTTAGATCAGGGGACGGTGTAATAATCTGTGGTTTGCAATAATCTGTGGTCTGTGCAGCCCTTTGAGACTCTTTGTAAATAAGGCCTAGACAAATAAACATGACTTGACTTGTAATTAATCATTTTTCAGTAACGCACCCAACATTGGTCAACACATATGCCAGCATCCTGCCGAGACGTCCAACCAATGCCTAGTGCACATTCACCAATTCCCTTCGGGAAATTGAGATTTTCGCTTTGATTGAGTCTTAATTTACTTGAGCTGCTATAAAATGCTGTTTTATGACGTAGCTTTTAAGCATGCTGTTTGTTGACTACGGCAATCTCCAACTGTATGTTTGCATGCCAAAACTCGTTATATGTCATCAGTAAAAGTCACATTTGCATACCTGTGAACCTGTACGTTTCGCCGTACAAAGTACGTCTATGTGAATTTCCCTTCGGGGATGAACAAAGTATCTATCTATCTATTATGCATTTTAAGACGTGTGCGACGTACATGAAAATCTGTACGGAAAAACGCAAATTTGTCAATTATGGGTACCATTCGGTATACACAGACTATCACGAAACGGCAAATCAATCAGGTCAAACGAGTTCGCCGCGGTAGCCTCTATCTCGGTAGAAATTAACGTCCAAGCTACTTAATTTAGGATTATTATTTTTTTCATAATAAACCTCATTCATGTCGAGCAACACAGTATCTCACAACCAAATGTTAATTGACATTATATATGATATAACGAAACACATGTACAATATAACATGTTAAACTACATAAATAAACACGTTTGAAAAAAAAAATATGGTGTAAGATTTTTTTTTGTATTTTGTAAGGGGAAAATACGACAGCCGTGGAGGTTGACGGGTATGCATTTGCAATAATTAAAGAGTTTCAGTGTTGCTAGTTTAACTTGATAAGAAAACACAAAATTCGCTGTCGGATAAGCCTACGATAGGACGTCTCGACAAGATAGGACGCCTCGACTCTCGAGAAGGTAGGGCGTTTTGGCAGAACACCGGAAGCTGTCATCCCATTTGCCTGAAATTGGTCCTGTGTGCCCGTGCCGAGCATACCCGGTAGTCATGTGCTAGCTTTCTTTTTCAATAAAATTGTTTGTCCTCAGAGATTACTTTGACGCAATGTTAGCTTTGATTCGTTCGGTATCATCGTAATGGTGAAATGTTAGCAAATATGTTGTGAAAATGTTGACTCCGACTAACCGGCTCGCAAGTGGCTTTTCATCAGCTGAGTCTGCGTTCCTTCCCCGCAGTCGAACAACCAAGAGTCGCCCTCACTCCGCAGCACCAAAGCCGAAGCGCCACGGTGAGGGGACGGATAAGCAGAACCCGTCCCCAGGAAAGTCAAGTCCATGGTCATAGCAGTGCAACGCCGCAGCAATACGGCGTGTTTGAAAAAGTTGCCCGAGAGCAGCGTTGCAATTACACCTCATCGGAAAGCGACATTCGTCGGGTAAAAATGACGTCACGAAATGGTGCCTTCAGGTACCGGTAGTTTTTTTTTTTTTTTGCTTTTAATTTAAGCAGACCAAAAACAAAACAGCTGTTGGAACAAAAGAGCACTCAAGTTTGAAAAAGCGCACTAAGAGCTAATAGCAGGTTTCGTACACCTTTTTCATGGCGAAATTCAAACTTTTTAAGGACGTTCAAAGCTAATTGTCCAATTTTCAAGCGCCTTCAAAAAATACAAATCCAGTGTGAATCATGTATTTTGAAAAGACACAATCATATCTGTGATTTACATTTACGATTTTGAAATCTTGCGTGTGCATTTCAAGACATTTGATTTTTAGATCTTGAGAACATACAGAACATATTTGTGGATCTAAATTATCCATCCATTTTCTGCACCGCTTATCCTCACCAGGGTCGCGGGGGTGGTGGAGCCGATCGTAGCCATTTTTGGGCGGTGGGCAAGGGACACCCTGAACTGGTTGCCAGCCAGAATCTGAACAATAAGTGTGTAGTAGTAAGAATAACACAGTTATAGATAATGCCGTTACAAAAGGGCGTTAATTTTTTTTGCTAACAGATTGCGCATGCTCAGTAAAGATGTGGTATTATGGGTAATGTAGTTATTAATTATTAAGCGCATATCACTGAGAGGGATTGGATAGTCACTATATTGTTTTGCTGTTGACTTTTGTCGTGGACAGAAATATTTGAACAACAGTTGTCTATTTTTACTTGACCAGTGTTTCAGGTTTCAAAAGTTTGATAAATGTATTTTACACTGTAAGGTTAAACACGCTTTATATTGTTGAACTGTTTACTTTTGTTGTGAGAAAATACTTGAAGTAGTCCGACTAGATTGTAATTTACTCTAGAATAAAACACGCTTCATATTTTTTTTGCAGTTACTTGAAGTACAGTAGGTTATGTCTACTTGACCAGTTGTCTGAGTTAAATTTTATTTATTAAACTTACTTTATATTGTTCACTGTTTATCTTTGTTGCACTTCAAGTGTAGGATAAATCTGTTGCTGGCAAGGTGCAATACATTTGACAAGGTTCTATAACACAACTATCTGTCTGTTCTTCGGTATTCAACTGCCCGAATACTACTCAGGAAATTTCAAATACAACTTATTTTTAAAGTAACGAAAATAATTACTTTCCCTGGAAAGTAGTTACTTTGACTAGAGTAATTCATTTACTAATGCAGTTACTTTTTGAAAAAAGTAGTAACTATGACTAATTACTTGTTTAAAGTAATGTGCCATACACGTGTGTAAATATGTTTGAGACAAGTCTCTCCCCATATAGGTGTTTGGTAAAAATGACTAATGTCTAGCTTAGATTTCCAGTTGCAGGCATTCTTCCCATGACAATTTACTGTACTGGGAAACGCTACCTTCATTTATTGTATGACCCATAATAAATGTCCAAAATTGATACATAATCCTTGCACTAATACACATTTTATAGTGCCCTGTTTAGGTCCAGCATGCGTCTGTCCCAGAGGATCTGATGATACATCATAGGCCAATGCCATACAAACTAATAACTGCCATTAAATCACGAGGAAAGAAGAAATGCAATTGCAAAGCAAAGCCACCAGAGAGTAGTGTCGGACTCATTTTTAAGCAGATTTGTGAACTATTGCAACAATTTCAAAGATTAACAAGCACTTCATCCACAATTTAAGTAATTTTCAATCCTTGAAAACCCAACATTACAATTCAAGCATTTTCAAAGATTTCAAGCAACCGTATGGACCCGGTATTAGATTTGAAATGCAAATGAGTATCAGTAAATCAGAAACTAAATGTGTAATTAAGGGTAGAATTAATCAGAAACGACAAAGCATGTGGGACGGAGAGAGCAGAGGACAACTCCGGTATAAAATTCAATAGAACAGCAAGGGTTGATGGCAAAAACAGAAGAGTGGAGACTGTCTTAACAAAACTAAAGATTGGACACAGTGCCTTGAACAAACTATTACAACTGCTGAAAAAAAATAACAAATAATGTGATTATTTCTAATTTGACTAACAAATGATTGTTACAATGATATAAGACATGGCAATTTGTCTAAATGGTTGATAGAAAAAGCAACCCAAGTTATTTCAGGAATGGGTCTCTTTTATAAGCCTTTTCTGGTCATGTATTTTATAATGTTTGTTGCAACATGAATGAAAATAAAAAAATCAATGAATAAAATATACAAAATACAACGCTGGATTGGGCCAAGAGTTTCAAAAGGAAGAATCAGTCAAGCACGTACAGTAATAATGGAATGCGGAAAGTAAAAAAATGTAAAGTGAAGAGAAGAAGATCGGACTGGTAGAATAGAGAAAAATTCACTGAATGTGTTGCTGGAGTTAAATAATAGCCCTCAACAAATTATTCTTTCAACATTTTTGAGGAGTATAGGACTTTAATAGAATTTGCGGAGTGGAACGAAGAAGAGAATCAGTGATGATAGGGGATGGTAGTGCGGCAAAGCGATGGTGCCAACTACCGTCAAACTTGAAAAAGAGAAGACATAGCTGTTGATTTTGTAATGTTAATCACTTCTTTAAGGTGTTTTTAAGCAGCAGCAACATTGGTGTTCTCTGCAAACATAGGGTAAGGCCATTTTACTATTTAGCACAAAATAAACATTGTATGACACTGCAAGTACACACAGGTACACAGACAACAATAAGAGAGTGACAACATGGAACAAAAATGGATTTACATTTCAGGAGACAAAGTAAATACATTTTAAAGGGTACGGCGATAAACACTGTATTCTGAATCCATCATTCACAATAAAAAACTTACTGTGTATAATAACATTTAGTAGCATTTGACATTAGAATAGAAGCGAAAGTAAAATTGTCCAAATGTCCATGACAATGCCAAATTTATATAATATAAATAGGTTTGTGTTTCCCCTTTGGAACATGAGGTTGGCATAAATTCAGTGCGTGAGGTTACAGTGACTGACATACAGTGCTTTAGACAACTATAGACGTTAATAATTTCAACCGCTGGCAATGAATTAGTTCAGCAACATGAGGCAATATGTTAAGAAATATTTTGTTAAAGAATCATCTAAGCACGTTAAGGAAATTAGAAAAATAGATCATATTTTACTCTTTCCCCTAATGAGTTAGCAAAAATAACTGCTATGCGCTGTAGAAATCTGCAAAGTACAGGAAATACATTAGGCGATCACACTGGTACTTCAAATGTTTAAACAGGTTACAAAAGACCTGCTCTAGTCTTCATTTTTTTAGAACATAGTTAGAAAAACTAATTTGGAGTGTGTAATTAAGAGGAAACAATGTACCCGAAGGTGAGTCGGCAGAGAGCTCCAAAACAGGAACACACAAAAAACTTGCACGTTTAAAAGGATCATGATTATTAAGTAAGAAAGCGGATGTTTGTACTATGGTGGTTTTGCTCTAAAACCTCAGGGAAGATTGATAATGCTATTTAAAATACAACACAGAATACAATAATTCAACAAAGCTAAGTATGGATAAACTTGGATGTTGCTCATCCACATTTAATTTTTTACTTGGGGTGATTTTTTTTCCAGGAAAGAACAAAATAACATATTCAATATAACATGGAGACAAAAATGTATCCAATAAAGCAAATGCTACCAATGTAAATTTCATTATGTATTTGTCATTTTAGATGCACCATAAGACCTTACTTTTCCCTATTCTGTATATCAATTATCTGGTAAAATATCTACCCAATTTAATCAAATGCTTGGGACAGAAAAAGTTCATTTTGTGCGTCAAAAAGCCTTGGACTACATACTTGTGATCCCCTTTTTCACCACTACAGAGGGCACGTGTAAAATGTATCGTGGTCGGTGTAACAAACTAAAATGCCCCCTCTTCCCATGGCAACTGTTTTGCTCAGTTGTTCTTTGTGTAATAATTCATTAAAACTAACGTAATTTCTGCGCTATTAGGCACACCTAAAAACTCCAAGTTGGTCAGAAATACGAAGGTGCGCCTTGTATACCGCAAAATAGGGTGACTAAAATTGGAAATACAGATAATATTTATTATCAATATTTATTACCATCATCAGATAAACAAAAGAGTTCTTTCCGTTGTCGTTTATAGCGGTTAGGTTTTGGCGCTCTCAACACCGAAACCGTGTTTCGCGATTTTTGGTCAGCGACAAATATTGACTGATCAAATACTGCATTAATATACATATCATAAATGTATAAAATGTGCAACGATTATGCACATATTATTTGGTAGCTCTTACGTTTCTTTTAATTTAATGTGTGTTATAGTCCAGTGCACTGTATACAGTACATAAAAAACAAATGGCAAAATACTTTTTTGGGAGTGCCTTATAATCCGGTGTATCTTACAGTAAGAGAAAATACGGTAAATGAGGAGTGGGTGTAATTTAGTTACTAGACTTGGGGGCTGAAGCTGACCCCCGGCCAGTCATAGGTATCAGGGAGGAAGGAGTCATAGTTAGTATTCCACACCGTAGCGTGCACAAAAGCATTTTTGTCCAGTGGCTCTGGGTAGCGAAAGGCCATGCCTTTGGCGTACACGTACTCCACCACCTGCATGTACACACATATGGTACACATTTTCAAAAGCACTTAGCAACAATGCTGATGATGTCAGAACGGGCCAACATAAAATGAAGGCAAAAATGTGCCATGTGAAGCAAGATAAGAAAGAGTAAAAATGTCTTGCCTTAACAGCCATCTGAAGAGAAACTTCTCGAATGTTAGACAAAGGGGGGTACAGTCGACCTTCTTCCAGTTCCTTGTCGGTCAGCTGCTCTGCCAGCGTCTGGAAACCCAAGCAGGTTGAAAATAGGCTTCAAAGTCATTTTGTCATCATCTAATTTGTTTTACTAATGTATGAGTTCAATTACTATTTAAACGCGTTTTAGTGATCAGGAAGATGTGTTTAATAGCTATATTAGGTTTACAAAGATGCTTTTGGAAGGCTGGGAACAGATTAATTGGTTTTCAGTTATTTCGTATAGGAAAAATCCACTCAAGATACGAGCAATTCTACATAAGAGCACGATCCGGGAGCGAATGAATCTCGTATGTAAAGGTATCCGGGTATTTATTGTGTGTGAACGCCTATAAATAGATCAAAATCTGGCACAATACTATAGCGACTTCCTTCTGGACTGCTAAGGGAATATGAAAGATAAAAAAATTCAAGATTAAATACGAGTCATGTTATGTTTATATGCATAGTCCTTAATCACAAGAAGTCTCAAAGGGCTGTACAGAAGATACACAGACATCATCACCATGAAATATAGGTAATAACAGAATGTCTAGTTGTCAGATGTTACAATAAAGTAGTGGCCAGAAATTAGAAAGTGCGCCTAATAACCCAGTGCGCGTTATACAAAGCAAAGAAGGATAAGATTGCGATTGCATACGGTATTTACAAGGTTTTATGGTATACTACCGTTCTTGTGCAATGATCGATCAATTGAAAACGTCACTGACTGTATTTGCAAAACATTGAATGCAACAGATATTGAACCAAGCGATACATATGGGAACCACTAGGGAGTGTAAAAGTTTTGGATTAGATGTTTAGATTAGGTTTGGATTATATAAAGTTTTGATTAGATATATTAAATTAGGTTTAGATAGAATTGAAAGATTAGATAAATAAAATAAATTAGATTGAACAGATAATTTAAATAAATTAGTTAAATTCATTCAGACTTAGATGAGATATGGATAAGATTTGGATACAATTTGGATAAGATTTACTGTAGATATAATTTACATTAGGCATTGCGGCTTGGTGGTTAGCGCGCTGCCCCGCGGTGCAGAGGTTCAGGGTTCATATGCCTCCCTGTTCCTGTGTGGGTTTCCTCCGAGTACTCCGGTTTCCTCCCACATTCCAAAGACATGCATGTCAGGTTGATTGTCCGGTCCAAATTGTCCTTAGGTGGGAATGAGCAAGTGAGTTGTCCGTCACTGTGTGCCCTGCGACTGGCTGGCAACCAGTTCAGGGTGTCCCCTGCCCACTGCCCAAAAAATGGCTGGAATGGGCTCCAGCACTACTGAGGATAAGTGGTAAAGATAATGTGTGGATGGATGTGTTGATTCTGATTATATTCAGATTAGATTTAAATTTAGATGAGATTAGGAGGTGCTAAATAATACACTGTTCCTTTAACAAACTCATGGATAACAGACCTTTGCAGCCTCCAAAAACACAGTGTCACTGATGTGACGTACTCCGCTCAGGATAACGGCCAGAGCCACACCTGCCACCCACAAAAACAACATGAGTCTATATAACCAACTAAACTCCAGAGCGCATTTTCTTTGTGTTGCTTACCTGGAAAGATGTACGCGTTGTTGCCTTGCCCAGGAGTGAAGACTCGTCCGTCACTCAGAGTCACCGGGTCGAATGGACTTCCGCTGGCAAAAAGGCATCTACCCTGCGGGTGTATGTTGAGTTGTTAGAAAATTAACAAGTCAGCTTGGCAATTTGGCCTCAATGTAATATCTCTGGTTATTTAAAAAAACAACGTTTTTTTTTTTTTGCAGCTTCCATTTTTAGAAGACAACGTTAGTTTTTATTTTGTCAAATATTTACAATGCATAAAAGTCAATACATTTTCTGAGATAATTGTTAGTTATGTAGTGCTGTTACATAGTAATTTCTAAAACCTCATACAATAACTGTGGCAGCTGAGATGTAATGGTCTGCGGCTATAAAATATTTTGCTCCCAAGATACAAGTTTCTTCTTCTGGTGTAATATTGAAACACTGCAAAGAGGATTGCATTGAATGCCAGGGTCGTTTGTTATTTTAACTGTTATTGCTCAATGATTCGACTATTATGTTTATTATTGTCCCCATTAGACAATAATGTTGCTGTTTTTTGATTCCACAGACTTTAGGGTGAATCTGCTTTTTATAATCTGGGAGATTAAGGGGGAGACCTTTAAATTAGATTTGGAATGTCAGAACTTTGAAAGCTGTTTGTACTGTCCTCTCCTGTTCTCCTTGCTACTCCAACAATCATTTGACTTTTTCCTATTCTATTTGGCCACTAGATGTCCCTGTATTTTGTAGTGCAACCAAAAACAAGCTACAAAGCACAAGGAAGAATACAAACTAAGGAGACTCAAAAGTGACCAAAATGCACATTTCTTCTTATTATTTTGCCCGAGCATTTCACAAGGTTTTTGGTTTTGGGGCTACCCATAGCAGCAAGATGGAAATCATGTCAGCTACGAGTATTTAAAACCAATGTACATTTATATAAAAGCTCATGTATTTTTGCTTATTTTACAAACAACAGATTTTTTGGATGAATAGAAGTATTTGAGAAACAAAAAAAACACATTTCATTTTATAATGATCTACCAACCAAGTTTTATTTTTCGATTATTAAGGTTTGGCCCAAAGTATTTGGTAACTACTAATGCTAGCGTAAGAATCGTTAATTGTGCCCACCAATGCTAGCGGCAGCATAGGTGAAGCCGGGCGCTAATGTAAGCAGCCAGGTCAGCGACGCTAATGCTAATGGCCGCATTGGCGAACCTAACCACTCACTCAACAAGCAGCTCTATAAGAGCAATTATCGCCTGATATTCGTCAGCGACACAAAAACAGTGTTTTCGTCTTTTTTCCCCCTTAGAAAATCCCTAAAGATAGACTCAATTTACAGATGAGATAATTTTCCAAAGGCGTACATTTGTAAGCATGTAAGCATCTTCTGCGGTACACTCCGCTTTGGCAGTAGGGTTGCTCAGCGCGAAGATTATAGGGCGCTCATTATTGGCCCCCATGGACTTGATAACATCGTGGCTGAACAGTCGTCCGGCTCCCGCGACGCCTGCCGGGTCGAAGATGAACGATTTAGGTTAGCATCTGAGATTTAAATTGATTGTCTTTCTTACCGATGATGGCTGTTGGTTTGATCATGTTG
Organism: Urocampus carinirostris; assembly: GCF_059441175.1. Lineage (NCBI taxonomy): Eukaryota > Metazoa > Chordata > Actinopteri > Syngnathiformes > Syngnathidae > Urocampus > Urocampus carinirostris. The sequence continues at coordinate 19,967,032 of NC_142353.1, read as the reverse complement.
ACGGCATCTAGAAAGCTGTGAACCTCACCAGGACTATCATGAACAAACCCTTCCTGGTTGAGGTCAGTTGGCTGCGGCCTTCCCTGTAGACACAACCAAACTTGTGTATATTTATGTGCAGATATATTCTGATTATAAAATGTTTGTTAGTGTTTAAGTTTACAGTTTATTACAAAGATTGATTCTTCACTAAGAAATGTATAACGCACATGCTTTAGTCTTTTTCAACAAGGATCAAATCCTGTTCGTTATCTGCTAAGCTAACTTGAAAGAAGCAAAAGCAGGATAATAAAAATATTTCGATCTTACAAGTCTTCAATGTTGAAATTAAGTCAGTTATGTTTGCAGTAATGTGTCATTTGTGAACAAAACTGCTCTAAGAGGGCTCTTTAAAGTAAACAACGGAAGCTGACTTCCCCCTAATTAGGACCTGGCTCATTTTGAGACTCTTTTCTGTCCTCTCGCTTGTTCCTTTTGTTTCATGGAGGCTAAAATATGTGTGGTGTTGTAGCAATGCAGGAGTGTCGAAAATATAAAAAACATAAGCAACCCAAATTTGTACCATTAGGTGTTTAAATGACATTGCGAGTCATAACAATGCTTTGTGACGACAACAGAAAGCAACACGGACGGCTTCTGTGCTGACCTTTATGAGCAAGCCGTCTTTGTCGAACATCCAGATCTTTTCCCTGGCATCCGCCTGTGACATGCCCGACTCCATCATGGCCATTACAATCAGATTTGCGATGCCGAGGGCCGCCTACGGTAGCCACCCAGACGTATGTATGGAATTAGTAAATTGATTATTTTGAAAAAGATTGATAGGGGACCATTGTTTTACCTCTCCAGCACCAAGGAAAAGCACTTTGTGTTCAGTGATGGGCTTGTCTGTGGCTCTCTGAGCTGCGAGCAGACCAGCAAGGGCCACAGCGGCAGTGCCTACAATAACAAATTTACAAAAAATATTCACAACAGGTATGCAAAACCAAAACTCTTCAAATAGCACACAAACACTGAATAATTTCCTCTATACCTGAAACTTAAAAAGTAGTGTTGTTTTTTCCCCCTAATTTTTATGAAAACATGTCCCTGAGTTTGTGATTTTCATCTCAGTATTTTTCTAAATCCCAGTCAAACCTTCAGTTTTCAATCACCAATGATAAAAAGAGCAGCCAGGATAATATAAAATTCAGTAAAGGAGAAGTCAACACACCATGTCTATGTTCAATTAATTGGTAGCTTCATTGAACAGTGAATTAATTACTCTTATTTGGAGTCAAATAAAGGATATTGCCTACATGAGCAAGAAGACACACTGGCGTAACTGCCAGATTTCTGGTAGTTAAAAAGTAGCCAACAATGCGGTAAAAAACACTGCAGACATCAGTCACTCGAAGACTCATTCCCATTCAGAATCGTAGTGCATCCAAGAATTGGAAATTGCCCCCAACCTTACTAATGAGTTGAAGCAGGTCCCATTAAAAAAGGTAACAACAGGAGGCCAGGGGAACCTACAGCTCTGAGAGCCGAAAATCTTGTTAGGGGACCAAATACTTATTTTGAAACATAATTTGCAAATCATTTATTACAAAAATAATGTGATTAACAATATATGAATTTTTTTCTAATTCCGTCTTTAATGTTTGAGGTATACTTTTGACGGCAATTACAGGCCTCACTTATTTTTTTACATGGAAGCACAATTGGTAGTTGACAATATCATTTTTCCTTCCACACCAAGTAACTATTTAAAACTTTAACCCTTTTCAATGAATGTATTCCTCGAGTTTTTCCAGCACGTGTACCTTGGATATCGTCGTTGAAAGTGCAGTACTTCTCCCTGTACTTCCTGAGAAACCGGAAGGCGTTGTGGTTGCCAAAGTCCTCAAACTGGATCAGCGTGTCCTGGCCGTATTTGTCCACCACGGCCTCCATAAACTCGTCGATGAGGTCATCATAAGCCTGGGAGCGGTCTCTTCTCTGGTAGAGGCCCATGTAGAGAGGATCCTTGAGGAGGGTCTACTTGACGGGGAAAACGGGTGTTGAACAATCGGGGCTTATGCCTCTAGACTTGACGGAGGGGCTTCTCACCTCGTTGTTTGTGCCAACGTCAATCACGACAGGCAGGCACTTCTCAGGTCTGATGCCAGCACATGCAGTGTATAAGCAGAGTTTTCCAACAGGGATTCCCATGCCATAAACGCCAAGGTCCCCCAGGCCGAGGATACGCTCTCCATCGGTCACCACAACCGCCTACAAAAGTCAAGCGCCAAGCGACATGGATTTGTATATGACACAACTTCCATTCTTCTCCAAACTTGAAGAGAAAATACTCACGCACACATTGGTCTCCGGCCAGTTGTCCAAAATGGAACGGATGTGGCCTTTATCCAGAATGGAGATAAACAAGCCCCTGAAAGCATAACAATTAAGAAGTCTTCATATTTTCTGGGTTTTTTTCTTAAAGCATATAGTAGGTGGTAGCAATGTGTGCGTAAGGACCACACTTGATTTAAAAAGGCGGATTTTTATTTTATTTGTTGTTAACTCACTTCAGTTTGTGTAAGCACTGTCGAAATTGAACCTTTAAAGTCTTAAAGTCTACACCTACTTTTACTTAGAGTAGGCTTATTTTTTCAATTACTTGTACGGAACACTTTGTTTAAGGTGGGTATGAAAATCATTCAGACCTCTTGAAATCCTCCACTCACAGTCATTGCAAAGATTTGCCAAAATCAAAAAAGGTTAATTGGTTTCTCAATAATGAACACTCATCAGTAGGGTTCCAAAGGCTTGGAAAGTTTCCGGAAATATTGGAAATTTATCAGGTAAATTTCGGAAACTTTCAACAGCTCGGAAATTTTGGAAATATTGGGATTTTTATTTGACAAATTCTTTTTAACGATATTTTATATTTTGATTCACAATTTCACAAGGAATTTATGACAGGTGCAGGACCACCAGGCTCCGCAATAGTCTAGTCCCCCTGGCCATTAGACTGTTAAATGGTCAATCTAACATATAGTTAACTTAAATCTAAACGGCTGCTAATCTGACTTTTTGCACTACTGGCAGTTTTTTTTTATAGCTTGCCACTCCTTGCACATTGCTCTCTGCACTATTGTAATTACAGCGTTATTGTTACAGTGTTAATGTTACTGTGTACCGGACTTGTTAACCTGACTGCCCATTTTGCACATCTGGTTAGCTACTCTTCTTGCACTATCGGCACTATGGTAAAATACTATACGTAGCCAAAATACAATACAACATTATTTATATCTGTACATTCAAGGAAACTGTGGGGGTCAGATGCATCGACATTTCGTTCTGTATACACGTGTACTAGAATGACAATAAAGTAGATCTGAATCTGAATCTGAATCTGAATGAAACCAATTAGTTGTTTTTTTTACTGCTGAAATCAGCCTTTTATAATCTGACCTAATTGGAAGCTGATGTCATCCTGCCAAGATCACAGTGATTTCGCAAGGAGAATATGATAGAGTCCACGAAAAGGTTATGAATCTGATCCAGTCATCAGACTGTGTTACACTGGTATCAGATGGTTGGTCTAACATTCGCGGGGAAGGAATAATTAACTTTATTGCCTGTACACCTCAACCAGTTTTCTTCAAATGCATTGATACAAAGGACAATAGACATACTGGTGCCTACATTGCAGATCAGCTAAAAACTGTCATAGAAGAAATAGGGCCCAACAAAATGTACGCAACTGTAACGGACAATGCAGCAAATATGAAATCTGCATGGACCGAAATTAGGGAAGCCTAATCACACATTACACCCATTGGATGTTCAGCTCATGGGCTAAATCTACTTCTTGGGAACATAATGTCCACACCAACCCTACAAGCAATATACAGTAGGGCAAAAAAGATAGCAAAATTTGTCAGAAATAAACAAATAGTGTCTGCCACCTTCGCAGAGAAATTAAAGCAGAAAGGAAAACCCACTTCTTTAAAATTCCCTGTCGTTACAAGGTGGGGTTCCACAGTGATTATGGATGGAAAAGAGTCTCTGCAAGAAATGGCAATCATGGACTCTTTGGACATTGCGGGAGATATCAGAAAAACAATATTAGACAATTATATATTTTGGGCACGCATCACTTCCTGTTTGTCAATCTAGAACCCATAACCAGTGCCATTGCACAAGTGGAGAGTGACAGTGCTCGCCTCTCCGATGTCTACAGGCTTTTTCATAACATAAAGCTGAAAATCATTGAGGCTCTACCAACTTTCCCCTTGCAGCGACAAGAGGAAAAGAAAATTCGAGACTATATTGAGAAACGACAACAAAATTTTGTCACACCTATTCACAAACTAGCATTCATGCTTGATCCACAGTTTCAGAACAGCAACTTACAGGATGATGATGATCATACAGAAGGCATAGCTCTCCAGGAAGAAGAAATCGGCAGGTGCTACACTGAAATAAGTAAATTGGCAGAACATCTCCATCTAGACCAAGGAAAAGTTTTTGCAAGCCTTGCCAAGTTTAGAGCTAAAGATGGCCTTTGGAAGGGAGAAGGGGTATGGGCCTCTGCTAAACATGTGTCGCCACCAACCTGGTGGAAGGGCCTATGTGGTATTGAAGCTGTCTCACCAATTGCAACAATTCTTCTCCAAATTCCTCCCAGTTCGGCATCATCTGAACGCAACTGGTCTTTATTTGGCAATATCCACACCAAAACACGCAACAGACTAACGAATGACAGAATACAGATGCTGTTTTCTGTAAGGGCTAACCTTGGACTGTTTGAAGCCAGCTCTGATAACACTAGTCTCCTTGAGGAATCACACATAAATGAAGCCTATGACACAGACGATGAGGATGAAACGTCAGACATGGAAATGATGAACTAGTTACTAATAAGTGTTCTGGACCTGATAATTAAGCTACTACAGTTCTTAAATCTTTTATTAGGTCAAAAATTCATAATTTATTGTTTGTTCAGCAAGTTATATAAGCGATGATTATGGTAGATTTGAGGCAATTTTAGCAAAGTTAGACGGTTAGACCTAATTATTTGTTGGGAATTTTCAAATAAACATATTTCACAAAAAGTTATTTTTTCTGTGTTTTTTTTGTTCATTCTGCCAATTCTTATACTGTCAGCATTGCAGCTTTTAGACTTATGTGTATTATAAATCAAGACTTTATTTGCAATTGTTATTAATAAAACAAAAGACAAAGCAATACGTCCTGAATATTCCCAACATTTCCCAAAATTCCGGAAAATTTCCAGGGAAATTTCCCTAAATTGAAAATTCCGGGAATTTTGCAACCCTACTCATCAGCCTCCATCAGGACAAAAAAAGAAATTTGGAAATGTTAGACGATGTATTAAAAAAGAATAACTGAAATATCACACTGAAGTATTCAGACCATTTGCTCAGTGTTGAGTAAATTTTTTTCTTGGGAATGATGCAACGAGTTTTTCACACGAGTATTTGGGGATGCTCTGCCATCCTTCCTCTGAGGTTGGATAGCGAATGCTGGTCCCAGTTATTTCTCGAGAGATGCTAAATTGGTGTTAGTTTAGGGCACCGGTGTTGTGGAATTCCCTTCCCCCTGAGATCCGATCTGCAACCTTGGTGGAAATGTTTAAATCTAGGCTTAAAACTCACTTCTACTCTATAGCATACGAATAACCTAAACTTCTTATATGTAATACCTTGTGAAGCCCTTAGAGACTAATTGTGATTAAGGGCTATACAAATAAAAATGACTTGACTTGACTTGACTCTGGCCAGGCCAGTCATGAACAGTGAAAGTTGTTCAAAAGCTATTCCTTTGTTTTTTTTACTGTGTGCTTATGCAGCATATGTTTTATATGACCCTATTGTTTTTCTCCGTTGTAAGTCATTACCATTAATTGTTCTTAGAAAAACTCAGTGAACCAATATATCTATCTATATATATATATATATATATATATATATATATAAAATTCTCAAAGTTTAAAACAGCTAAACTAAGCCATTGCAACAGGACTGGCTGTGCAAGGGCTCTCAGATGGTCTCATCAGCCCCCCTTTAGCTCACTCTTGATTCAATCACATCTGATCCCATTTCAAAATTCACATGAGAAATTTTCAGTATTTGTCTCGATTTAACACATTTAATTCTTGGTAGAACAAGAAGGAAAATGACATACAGTAACTGGGATATGTATACAGTATTGTGATTCCCACAATGTGCTAATTTATAAATTGACCAACAAATGATTGTTATAACCATGTAAGATATGATAATTTGTTTAATTGATGGATAGCTCAAGCAACCACATTTATTTTGGGCACAGGTTTCTGATATGCCTTTTGTGTCAACCTGTCATCCATTTTATCTTTTTAGGCGATTTGTTTATTTTGTAATGTGATGTTTGTTGCAACATGATTGAAAAGAAAAAATAAATGTGAAAATAGTAAATACAATGTTCAGCAGGCAGACCATACGCTGAGCGGTATGTGAATTGAGTAGTTGATCGAGTCCTTACTTAGGTCGCCTGAAAATGTGTCCATACTGCGTGCAGGCCAGACCAACAGTGGGAGTGTAGACGATGGGCATGAGTTCCTCAATGTCTTCCATCAGCACTCTGTAAAACAGTCTCTCGTTTCTCTCCTGGATGCCCATTAAGTAGATGTACCTTAACGGGAGAAATTCCATTTAAAACTGTTATCTTTTGTTTTTGTTTTTTTCAATGTTTGGCGCAATAGTTCTTTACTTTTCAAGAGGATCGGTCATTTTCTTGAGATTGTTCTGGAAACGCATAGCCTGAAGATCTTGCGTTTCTACTTTGGGAGGCAGCAAGCCATGTAGGCCTAAAATCTGTCGCTCTTGTAAAGAAAAGGCCATTCCCTTGGGAAACACAGTGAGTACAGTATAACGCATTAAAAAAAATAAAAATAAAAAAAAAATATATATATATATATATATATATATATATATTACAGCAACATATTAATTAATGTTGACATTTAAAAGAGGACTTAACATTTTTGTCTCATTCGCCGAATGTATTGTATATTTTGTCAGTCTTCCTCAGATTTCCACTTGAATCAATAGATACCTCACCTCAATTACATCTCTACTCCCAGACAATTTCCCTTAAAAGAAGTTTCCGATCAAGAGTCACTCTCATCGACCTTTTTCTGTTCCTTGAAAAGTGTATTTGACAAAAACATATTGTATCACTTAAAGCAGCGATCACACCTGCTGGCACCAGGCAGGCCCCTAAGAACACCAGAGTAGCCCAAAGACTGCTTCTGAAAATAACTCACCAGTGCTGCGTTATTGTGATTTTCTAGTAACATTTTTTTGTGGTTAACGGAGTCTATTAATAATAATAATAATAATGCATTTTATTTAAAAGCGCCTTTCAGGCCACCCAAGGACACTGTACAAACAATGAAAGAAAAGAAATACAATTTAAAAAGTTGTAAACGAAATAATAAATAAAAACAAGACATAAAATCATAAAAACATAAGAAATGAAGAAGCTATGTGTTGTAGGCAGTCCTGAACAGGTGTGTTTTTAGACGGGACTTAAAAGTGGAGAGAGGTGTGCAGTTTTGGAGGTCCGGAGGTAGATTGTTCCAAAGCTTGGGAGCAGCGCGACTGAAGGCTCTGGCTCCCATGGTGCTCAGATGGGCAGGGGGCACTGACAGTCGGAGGGAGGACGAGGATCTGAGGGAGCGAGTGGGGACGTGCACCTGGAGAAGGTCGGACAGGTAAGGAGGAGCCAGGTTGTGAATGGCCATATATGTATATAAGATGAGTTTGTAGCTGATGCGATGCTGAACAGGAAGCCAGTGTAGCTGTTGGAGAACGGGGGTGATGTGCTGCTGGGAAGATGTTTTTGTGATGATGCGAGCAGAGGCGTTTTGAACCAGCTGAATTTTATGGAGGGACTTTTGGGGAAGGCCGAAGAGGAGAGCGTTGCAGTAGTCAAGGCGGGATGTGACAAGACTGTGGACGAGAATAGCAGTAGTGCGGGGGGTGAGGGAAGGGCGGAGTCTGGTAATATTGCGGAGGTGGAAATAAGCAGTGCGGGTGATGGTGTTGATATGTGAGTGGAAGGTAAGCATGCTATCCAGGATGACACCCAGACTCTTGACCTGGGGGGAGGGGGACACTAAGGAGCTGTCGATGTTGAGAGAGAAGTTGTTTACTTTGGATAAAGTGGATTTGGTGCCAAGAAGGAGGAATTCTGTTTTATTGGCATTTAATTTAAGAAAGTTTGTTGTGAACCATGTTTTGAGTTCGGAAAGGCAAGAGGTGAGGGAGGGAGGTGGGAGTATGGAGTTTGGTTTGCAGGAGAGGTAGAGTTGGGTGTCATCAGCAAAGCAGTGAAAGTGGATATTAAATTTGCGGAGGATATGACCAAGAGGCAAGAGGTAGACGATGAAGAGAAGAGGACCTAAGACAGATCCCTGGGGTACACCTGTGGTGACTAGGGATGGCTTTGAGGTGAAGGATTTCAGCTGGACAAACTGAGTGCGGCCAGTGAGATAGGAATGGAACCAACTGAGGGGAGTATGGGTGAGACCAATGGAGGAGAGTCTATTGAGGAGGATAGGGTGAGAGATTGTGTCGAAGGCGGCGCTCAAGTCTAGGAGGATGAGGATGGAGACTAAACCGGAGTCGGATGCTATGAGGAGATCATTTACAATACGGATTAGGGCAGTCTCTGTGCTGTGGCGGGGGCGGAAACCAGACTGAAAGGGCTCATAGAGAGAGTGGAGGGACAGGTGCGGGTGGAGTTGAGCAGCAACAGTTTTTTCAAGGATTTTTGAAATAAATGGAAGGTTGGAGATGGGGCGGAGGTTGTCGAAGTTGTTGGGGTCAGCACCATGTTTTTTAAGTGTAGGAGTAACAGCAGCGGTTTTGAAAAGTGATGGGACAATACCAGAAGAGAGTGAGGAGTGAATAATGGCAGATATGAGAGGAAGCAGGGAAGGGAGGCAGGATTTAACAAGGGATGAAGGGAGGGGATCGAGCTGGCAAGTGGTGGGCTTGGATTTGAGTATGAGGTTGGATAATTCAGCAGTCGTGGGTGGAGCAAAACTGGAGAAGAAGTGACAAGGAGAAGGAAATTCAGATGGGGAGGGAGCAGACAGGTTTTGATGGAGTTGGTGATGAATCTTAAGGATTTTGTGATTGAAGTACTCCATTATGGAGTTGCAGGTTGCTGTGGAGTACAGGTGGAGGGGAAGAGAATTTGGTGGCTGGAGGATTTTGTTCATGACAGAGAAGAGAGTTCTTGAATTTCCTTCGTTGGAAAGGATGAGGCCGGAGTAGTAGCTGGATTTGGTTTGTGCAATTTGGTCCTTGTATTTAGCAGTATGGGTAGTGTACATGTCCTTATGGATGGTGAGGCCGGTTTTCTTATAGAGTCGCTCAAGTTGGCGGTTCTTTGATTTCATTGACCGAAGAGCGGGTGTAAACCAGGGGGCAGATGTGGAGAATGAGGCAGTCCTGGTTTTCAGGGGGGCAAGAGAATTTAGAATATTTGTGAGGCAGGTATTGTAGTGAGTGGTAAGCTCATCCGGGCTTGAAAGAGCTTCTGGGGGTGGGGAACGGTCAATAATGGAGCAGAGGGTGTCAATGTTGATATTTTTGGTATTACGAAAAGAAATGAGACGGGAGGTTTTGACAGTAGAGAGACAGAGTACGGTGTTAAAAGTGAGGAGGACATGATCAGATTCAGGAAAAACGTTGGAAGTGGGCTTGGAAGTAGAGAGGCCAGAGCAGCAAACCAAGTCCAATGTGTGGCCTTTAATGTGGGTGGGGAAGTCAATAAGGCTGTGTATCCCGAGACTCTCCAGGCAGGATGTGAAGTCTCTGGTGAGTGGCAGGTTGGGGTTGTCCATGTGAATATTGAAATCTCCTAATAAAATTAAATTTGGCGAGAGAGTGGATAAATGTGTAATTAAGCTGGAGAATTCATTGATAAAATCACTATGTGGCTTTGGGGGGCGATAAATTAAACCATACTTCCAATAATTGACATATTAGCAATACAGTAACAATAGAGATACATTATTTTAGAAATGCATATCAAACTGGTAGCCCTTTTTGCTTTTAGTAGCAAAAAATTGGATTAAAAAATTGGTGACCCCTGACTTAAAAGAAACATTGTGTATTATTTAGCGCCTCATAGTAGTAAATGAACTTAATTAATTTGAAGACAATGCAAAAATACATGAACTGTCATAAAGGTGTATTTTCTTAAATACTTGTAGGTCGAGTTATTCAAATTTATTTTACATGATATGAAATGAAATGAACTGCATTTATATAGCGCTTTTCACGTCAATGAAGACTTCCCAAAGCGCTTTACAGTGTGCTTCACATTTCCCAATAGCGGCCGTGCGGCCATGTAAGGTGCAATGAGGCTCTCTGAGGGTTTTGTGTGCTTTCGCCTCTCAGCTGTTGGTTTCTGGTGTCACATTTTGAAAGGCAGGAGCAGAGTATTGTCTCCAGAAAGCCACGAAGAGAAGAAGGCACATGGTGATGTTCTGTCTGTAAAAACTTCATGGTAATATGTAAGCATGAGTTTCACACACTATTCTCTAACATTTGAGGATCATTATGTTATGGGGACAAATGCATTCTAGTCGAAATGCAAAGTCATGCTGATGGAACATTTTCCACACTAGTCATTGTAATATGCTGAAAATGCATTTCAACCAGACAGCTTGAAAACTACACTTAACACTACTGCTCATTATACCAATTTGATCACAGTTGGTGAGGTGCCTGTTTACGTGAAAGGTCGGAATGTCTATTTTTAGCACCACAACACTTCTGTTCAGGTCTAAGTGGGGGATAACTAACAGAGTGAGACCAAGCCTCATTTATGGTGGCTACAGAAAGCCAAATTTGTTGCACGTTCACATAAAAACAATCTTCAACAATACAAATGCATGGCAACAAAGTGCCTGAGGTTTAAAGTTGTGATCTAAAATGATGCATGTACATCGCGTAGCTTAGAGGAGACTGTCTGCCTGATGTCTCACCAGATTTGATTTGCTGCAACCCAAGGACCTCTCCATTTACAAAGATGAGAAAGCTATTAAGGAGCCAGGAATTAAAGTGGTTATATTGAACACAGGAGAACAAAATAAGTCTGGGAAAACAAAAACAAAATGCTGAGACGTTTTGCATACTAGAGGTAACAAAAGTGAGTACATCCCTCATATTTCAGCAGAGATTTCACCATAATGTTTGATTAAACACTGAAAAAAAAAACGTTTTGACACAATAGAAGTTAGTCTGTGTAAAGCATATATAGCAGTGGAAATAATTTTAAAAACATTGATTAACTTTTTCAGTACATCATTTTTGAGAATGTAACTTGTTATAAATATATAGAATTAATATTAATGACTTTTGTGATTTTTGTTGTTATTTGCCAATATAAAGCCAACTATGCAGTCCTAGAGAGGATAAGTGGATCAGAACATGAATTAATTAATAAATATTGCATTATTTCTTTAAATTTTGATTACTAAAAAATTAAAATGAGCCCCTCTAAAATGGGGGTCTACAAGAGGGAACTGTGTGTGACCCGAGAGACAGATTTGTTCCACTGCAACAACATGAAATTACACAAGGCTAGGTGGCAGTGGCAATATCATCATTTGTGTATACACAGTATAAAACATAAGATGCTTGTTCTTTGTAATAAAAAGAATAAAGAGTTTATTCAAAATTATTAGTATTTTTTCCATGAACATCTCACCATATGCAAATAGAATTACTTGAAGTGAGGTCCCTTCTCAAGGTTTCTCTTTTTCCTCACGCTGAGGTTTTGAGTTGTTCCTTTCCCGCATGTTGGTTTAAGATCAGGTTATTGTGTAATTGTAATCATGCGCAGTCCTTTGAGACATTTTTGTGATTAAAGGCTATATAAATAAATGTGACTTGACTTTACATGCAAATAGAAAAAAATTCCCAGCTTACAAAGTTTTCATGTATTAATTTGAATATACATGGTAGGGTCGGCGGGCCTCCGTCCACCACAGGGCGCTTAATCGGTGTAATATGGACAGGTGTGTCCAATCACCCCACACCAGTCCCTCATTAGCCTCACCCTTTATAAGGACATTTTGGACAGGAACCCGTGCTGGGTGTTTTTTTTTTCTCCACCTTTGTTTTCAACCATCACCTTTTTCCAGTGCATGCTGCTTTCTGAGGCCTGTTTTTTGGTTCAGACAGTTTATTTGTTTTCTTTAACCGTTTGTTTGTTACTTTGTTGAGTCCCCCGCAAAATCACAACAGTACAATTTTTATTTATACCCACCAAAATATTTTAAAGTTATCAAATCAAGTTTTAAACACAATTTTAAAAGTGCTCATTTTAGACATTGTCATAGTCCGTAAATCAACAAAGTGATGAAAGCTGGGAGATTATTTTATCATCCTAAAGCAAAGAGGCATAACACTGGAGTAAATAAGTCACTTACCAGTAGTTACTTCACTAACATAAAGCAAAGTAAATTCTTTTGCACTCGTAACACACACCATATATATACCATGGCCAATAATGAACACTTACTTTGTTGGTGCGAGGACTGAGCATTAAGGGTTTGCCTTTCTCTTTAGTGTGTACCCATCTGCAGGTGGAGACAAATGCAGGTCTCAAAGAAAAGCTGCATCTCAACCGGGACAACATGATGGACCGTTGACAGTCTAGGAGACAAAAAGTTGAGAGAACAGAGTTAGGAGGTTACCAAGTTGGAGATAAAACAGCGACCATTAAAACATAATTTTCTTTATTTGATGCGCTTGATCGAAGCAACCAACTGAGGGCGGATGGAATTCCGGTCTAACTAGTCGATTGCTTTGAAAGCTGAGGTCAAAATCAGGAAGGAATAGATACTCGCTTCCTTTATTCCGATTTAAAATACTGTAATAGTGAATAGATCATTTTAAATACTAGCCTGTTGACAATTTTGGCAGATGACTTGATACAAATAATGTAGGTTAAGTCAAAGTGAAAAAAAAAAATCAAAGAATTTTATCAGCCAAGGATTAGAAACACTAGAGGTCTTTAATCTGCACGCCAACATCACTCATTTGATGAGCGCAAAAATAAAGCTTGGAGGGCTGGTCATAATCCTTATCTCACTGCTGTTCCACACAAAGAATGAAGGAAACGATCACGTACAAAACGGGAAGATAGTCAAGTCACGTCTATTTGTATAGCCCTTAATCACAAAGAAAGGGCTGCACATATCATGAAATGAAATGATGAAATGATCTGCATTTATATAGCGCTTTTCAAGTCAATGACTTCCCAAAGCGCCTTACATTGTGCTTCACATTTCCCAATAGCGGTTGTGATCTGTGCAGCCATGTAAGGCGCTAACCTGCTTATTGGGGGTATTGGGGTTTTCAGTGTCTTACCCAAGGACACTTCGGCATGTAACACGGGCAAGCCGGGATTTGAACTGGGATCCCTTAATCCTAAAACGATCGCTCTACCTTCTGTGCTACTGCCGCCCCTATCACAGATTATTGCAAACTACAGACTATTATAACACCATCCCCTGATCCAAAACCTACATGAGGGCAAATAATACACAGATATTGTCAATATAAAATATAGGTTATTCATATGCTATAGAACAAAAGTGTGTTTTAAGCTTAGATTTAAAATTTCCACTGAGGATGCAGATCGAATCTCAGGGGGAAGAGCATCCCACAGCACCGGGGCCTGAATGGAGAACGCTCTCGAACCTGCAAATCGCACTAGTAGACCAGCATTTTCAGAACAAAGGCTCCGGACGGGAACATAGGGGGATGTTTGAATGTCCACATTAAATTGTGTGTGTGTGCGCGCGCGCGCATGTGGCTTGAACTCTACAGACAGATTGCCAGCTAGACTAGGAAAATACGTCAGCAATTTAAGTCTGGGACTGATGTGACCAAATTTTATCTCACTTCCTCACAAGTGGAGAAAAACATATGCTTCCTGTTCAATGATACTGTACTGAATCTATACTTTTTAACAGGTTTATTTGGCAAAACACTTTTTGGCCTTAGTGTTCAGAGTCCGGTGTGTGTGTCAGGTCAATTTTGGCTAAACTCACAAACACCACCTGTTCTTTTTACAACCAAAAACATGTATTAAAACGTTGGTGTGTCACGCTTTACATGGCACAAGAGTTGCAGTATGCCATTTCTAAATTCGACATTCAAAAGGTACAACCATGCTGATCCAATGGAATCGAAAGGGACTTAGGGAATTAACACAACATTGTTTATCTCGCATTTTAAAACACCCAGTGATGCATATACAATTCTGTAGATGTAATAAAATTGCATCAGCAAAACAGGGGATAACAAAACAAGTAAATAATTTGTAAATAAAATAAAATAAAAAGCAAGAATCTTCAAGAGAGCGGAAAAAGATATACTTAAGTGTAACTCCCTTGAGTTGACACCAATGACTATATTCCCATTAAGTTAGGGTTTAGCATATGAAAGTGGAAGCTGTGGGACCCTGACTGATCAAAACACAACATTTTGTGTTTGCAGTGCACATTTGCTTAACACGCGAAAGGTTCCCGTTCCAGACCGGGTGGAAACATATGTTGGCCTGGAGAGGGATGGGCGCCACCAGGCTGTACTTGCCCAAAACACACCCAATAAATGGTGGAGAAAATGATTCGCCTTGAATGTGCATATGAAGCCGTTTCCGGTAGGAGAGGGGTCGGGAACCTTTTTGAGCCATAAAAGCAAAAAATGTTTTAAAAATAAATTGAGAGAGCCACATCATATATTCTCAGACAAAATTGAAAAAAACTGCCAAACACCCTCTCTAGACAAAAGCTAATTCTTCAGCACACTTTATTTCACTGTGTGTAATTTTATGATTTGATTAAATGTCTGATATGATAATAATGCCAAATCCTGTGTCCCAAATCAATGTAAAGATGTCATTTACAATTTGTCTTCCACCTTTAGTTAAGAGTGTTAAGGCAATTTTTTTCATGAAATTTGTCCTTAATATCGGTTTCAAAATAATGTGCATGCAAAGTTATTTTGTAAAAATGTCACAAATTACTGCAAATGATAAGCATATCATCATATTCCCTTTCGGTGTAGACTGCACTGAGCGAGGGAGAGAGAAGGAAGTGCCTTGCGCTGTCATTCTTCTGCATTAAGTTGCTCCGGCTTTATAAGGACCAAAATCGGGATGAAATCACTTGACTTTGGAACGCCACACAGAGATGTGCAATAGTTACATTTTATTTCGGAGCCATATGTAGTCATAAAAAGAGCCACACATGGCTCCCGAGCCATAGTTTCCCTGCCCCTGCTGTAGGGCTTCACTGCTTAATGGGGCTTCATTTTGCCATCAGATACACACTTGTGCTTTTTAGCAGGACAACAGTGACACTGCCACTTGAGACGGTCAAGATTCACTCAAACAAAACGGTAGTCGTAATGCTTTTCAATACCATAATGAGGCCACTTAATCGAATACGTTTTATTAGTGTTTAAGTCATGAAACAGAGGCAGGATAATTAAGCGTCTCGCGTGAATGGGGAAAGTATGGTAAAGAACTACTTGAAGCCCAGTATGCCCTTTCACATTCACAATGAATGGAGCTGCGCAATAGCAAGCTAAGTTGATAGCTTATAGCCGCCTGTCACGCGCCGTTAATGACAGCGTTCTTGACCCTGTAGACTTAATATAACAAACGACTCTAAGAGATTTAGTTTTTATACAAATGAATGACAAATTCAGGAGTGATGTTTGTTAAAAAAGAAAGCTTTGTTGAACTGACACAAGCGTACTTCATAGACGTCCATTCATCCATTCACTCTCAAAACTTCCTCAATTGCACACGTTTGTAACCGACAACCTACCTCGTTTTAGGGGAATTGTGTCAGAAGGTTTCTTTTAAAAACAATCTTTCATATTTCCATTAACTTAGCAGGCGGCTCTGCTTGACTATTCTGCTGAAGAAGCCACAGATGAGAGAAGATTGTCACTCGCGAATCAAGGAACTGGCTCGTGTAGCCAATCAGAAGAAAGGATTCACAACTGACGTTTACCGTAAGTAGCGATGTGCGCAAATCTATTACTGACAAAATTAAACACATGACACGTGAATTTACCGTACTAACATAAACATGTGTGGATATAACAGTATGTATTTTCATTTTCTTACAATGACCAAATGAATGAAAGTGTCGATAAAAACTCATATTGTTGGGATATGATATAATGAAATTGTGTGTTTAATTGCTGTTAAAAATGTCGGAAAAAATGTTAAAACGTCATATTGTCAGATAAAACGAAATTGTGAATATGCTTAATTGCCGTTAAAATTGTCGAGGAAAATTGTTCAAACCCCACATTGTTTATTTGCTGTTAATAGTGTCAATAAAATTGTTCAAACCCAAAAAATATTTTCCTGGGAAGCTGATTATTTATAAGTACTATTATTTTAAAGACTAGATTAATAAAATATTTATATTTATAATAATAATAATAATTTCCTTTGTATTGTCATTCTTTGTAACATAGTACACAGAACGAAATGTCGATACACCTGACCTGACCCGTTGTAGCGAGTCGATGCAGCCGCAGCCAGAGGGCGCCGCCATTATACCAATTAGGTATGTCTCGGTCGAGGCGCGAACCAGATGATAGATGATCTGCATTTATATAGCGCTTTTCAAGTCAGGAAAGACCTCCCAAAGCACTTTACAATGTGCTTCACACTTACCCATTCACACACACACTCACACACTAATAGGGACTCAGCCATACAAGGCGCCTACCTGCTTATTGGGGGCATTAGGGATTCAGTGTCTTGCCCAACGACACTTCGACATATAACACGGAGGACCTGGGAATCGAACCTGCGACCTCTTGATCCCAAGACAAAAGGGGCACTGTCATGTCTGATCGCTAGATGTTGCTATATTGTCGGATGCAACCAGAAGTGAGTGCTACAAAGCGCACGTAACAATGAAAACTACACAGACTCAATGTGACCAACCACACCGTTTTTATGTATTTTATTTTATCATTATTATTTTTGTGGGTACCCCTAGTAGGAAGATGGTGTACAATTATGTCAGCTCTCTTTAGGTGAGCCTCATGTCATGTCAAATAAATGCAAATATCTCAACCAAGTAATAATACAAATGAACATTTATATGATTATTAAAGCCCAAGTGTCTAATATTTGACCAGTAGGTGGCACTGTCGTCTAATGCGAACCAAAACCAGTGTCACGAGCACAGCGTAACACCAACATGGCGGCGACCTCGAGGTAAGGATTCCACTCATTAAAGAAATACAAATTTCTTGACCAATAATTTTTCATAAAAATTAACATTGGTAAGATACTACATGTATTTTGCTTAGTATTCAAATCAATTATATTTTTACCGAATTTAATTTTTTTGTACCAAGAGGAGGCACTAAATATTACACACCGTACTTTTAAAGTTATTTTTCTTTCTAAACAATTTGATATAGTTTTCTCTAGATAAATTAAGCTTTTACCACCAGGAAGCGCTAAATAACACACAATGTCCTTCTTAACTGCATCAGTTGAACATGTTTTATTTTGAAGGTGTAATAGTACTTAAATGTGTCGCTGCATATTTAGTCAGAATTGTATGGGTTTTACAGCTATATTATCTTGATCCTCACATCATTATTTTAATCATTGTAATCAATCAATGGTAATTGATGCGCACCATGATTTTCCCTATGTATGAATGGAGTTGTTTACTTCATATTTTATTTACTTGAGGTCTCAATCTGTCCATTCATCTAGCCGTTATACAATCTTTACACCAGGGGTCTCAAACTCAATTTTCCTGGGGACTGCTGGAGCTAGGGTTTGGGTGAGTTTGGGCCACATCACGTTTTCCACACAAAAATCACTGATAAAGACATTACAGTGTTCTCAAATACTGTTGTTTTTAAAAAAATGTCCTACATAAAAAAAGATATATATAAAAACATTAAGAATTTATATCAAAATGAATCAGCTATCAATCAGCTTTAAATGAATACATAATCTGCGTGGGCTCCACTTGAAGGGACAGAGTGTATTATTAAGTGCCTCGTAGTGGTAAATAAAAACTTAACTAATTAGAAAAACAAGAATAAGAATTAATATAATAAGCAAAAATACATGAACTATCATACAAATGGGCATTTTTTAAAATTAGTTAGAAGTCAAGAAATTTGACATACTATAAGCCTCAACTAGAGGGAGCAGACACAATTTTGCTGCTATAAGTACCCAAAAAACAAAATTCTTGTGAGAGGCTAGGTTACTTTGAGTCTCCATTGTTTGTATTCTTCCTTGTGTTTTCTAGTATTCATTTTGTTGCACTACAGTGAAGTGACTATACAATGCAGGAACATCTAGTCGTCAAAATATACACACTGTTCCTTAAACTTTCATATTAATGCGGGGTCCTCAAACTGTTGTCCTGGGGTCCCGCGAGTTTGTAACCCCTGCTTCACATTGTTCTACTGTTGGGGGGAGACTTGGAGTGTCTCCCCGACTACCATCAAACCTCTGCAGGATGAACTGGGTTGAAGTTGGGATTTGGGGAATTTTCCACTGACTTAATTTTCATTTTTAATAAAGTCCTCAATGTACCTGTTCACTTAAGAGTTTGTCATAACCGTAGTGTCTCGCATCCCGGAGATTATACGAACCCAAGGAGGAAGAAAAGTCTTGTCTTACCTCGGGCAGGGAGGGGGAGGAATCATGTCTTGGGACAAAATGCAATTTCATTCGCAGTTCATTTTTAATTCGTAAAATGAACATTATTACAAAAATGAAAACACAACTTTTTTTGTATTTTTTATTGTAATTTCCAAGAAAAAAGTGCAAAAAACAGTCATTATTCCAGATCCAACCATTTGCCAATATCAAAATGAAAATGTAGGTAAAAAGCCTGCAGGAAAGACACGATAAAGTGACTTTGTTCCATTGCTCTCAAAACATGCAGGATTGTGGTTTGGAAGCCTTGTTTACATTCAGCAAGCTGGGAAGCAATGAGGTGTGCAGAGGCACATACGTGTGCTGCATTTCTTCATTTAATAGAAAACGATTTCAGTAAACGTGTAATCAATCTGTGTGTAGGAAGTTATTGCTGGTTTTGTGGAACACTAGAGGGAAAATTATGGTCATTTGGACCACAATCGTCAACAGAATTGGTTTATTTTGAAACACCTTACCGAATGTTACCTATTATTATTATATTAAAGAAAACACAATTAGAGGTTTAAACGTGACCTGCGTTACTCTGAGAAGAACTTATTTATTAATTATTTTTATTTGTATTATTCTTTTTTTTAATCCAGTTCTACAGTCAATGTGTTTTGTGGAGGTTACACTGTCATAAATAATTATTGCTTCTTCGTGGAAAACGCTAAGGCCATGTTGGAATGAAACTTGATAGCAGCTCCATTCATGCTGAAAGTAAATGTATGTGTTGGCTGCATTACAATGTGGATGGTTTTGTTACATTTTCTACATTTTCTTGAATCTATTGTAAATTAGCTTCAGATTAAGAATAATTAATGCTACCAAAATCCCACGCATTGCACAATAAAACCACAAACAAGCCACTGCATAAGAACACAAGGTGTTATCCAGAAAGTTGAAAAAAATCACAGGAAAAAACTCGGTTCACCTTGACACTGGGAAGCCAGAACCTAGATTTTAACCTAAAAGTTAAGAAGCTTATGGCTTACAGTATACATTTGCGAATCATGGACATAAAATATTGTAAACCTCTCTATAACATTAATAAATACATCACTGTGTGCATTAAGACGCTTGCATTGGCTTGTCAAAGGTCTTACCACATTTAAATGTTAAATTAGAGCTCATGAAAAGCAGTGGTGAGTAGTCTAAAATGTAATGAGTGCATGACTTTTTATTGCCTGAGAAAAGCTGTGTATAATACAGCAGGATTGTTTAAGAGAAGCTGTGTAATTCAGTGAAGCTGCACCGAGTACCATCGAGAATCCGCGCTATTGAAAGACATGAGTACACATAGTAAGGTAGGGACGTAAGAATATCCTGATGTCACGGTGGAGTAAATATCGTGATCTGGACCTCAGGGTAAGATTATAATCACAATATACTTGAGAGGGTGTCGAAATATGAATGTTCACAATAGTATGGTTTCATGGTATTTGCCGTCCAAAATGTTAAGATTTTCTAAAGGAAGTTGAGCAAAAGTCATATGTATTGATACTGGGTTAGGAATACTATTTACTGCTATGACTGATTTATGAGCATCATAATTTCCTCAGGGCTGTACGGCGGATGAGTGGTTAGCCTGCGGCATGGTTCCGAGGTCATGGGATCAAATCGAACTTCCAGCCAGTGCGGAGTTTGCACGTACTCCCCGTGCTTTCATAGGTTTCCTGCACATTCCAAAAATATGCATGTCAGATTAATTGGCCAGTTCAAGTTGTCCCTAAGTGTGAATGAGCGAGTGAGTTGTCTGTCTCTGTGTGCCCTGCGACTGGCTGGCAACCGGTTCAGAGTGTGCCCTGCCCACAGCCCGATGGGATGGGCTCCTGCACCCCCGCGACCCTACTGAGGATAAGCGGTGCAGATAATGGATGGTGGGATAACTGCCACAGTTGTTAAAACCAAAAGGTGAAAATAATATAATTGCCAGAAGGTGCTAGAATACATTTGACATGTAAACAATCATAAATATTACAATATTATATACATTTTATAAATAATGTTTTTTATAAATATCTATGACGGAAATTATAAATAACATTTGAACAGGTATTGTGGCAATTTTATTATTTCCATATCCCAAAATTGCAGTTACGTTGCATCCAAAATTTAAAGTTCATATCTCAAATAATGATTTGTGATGTTAAAAAATAAGAAATAAAAAGATTAAACAAGCAAATGCTGGTAAGTTGAAAATTTAAAAACTGAAGATCTTGTTAATTACGCAATTACTAGACAAAGCAACACCCTTGTTTTCACTCCAGCAATTTTTTTAAGAACTAAATTGGGTTACACCACCAATAAAAAACACCTCTAAAAAACATCTGTACTGTACTGTACATCTGTTAACTGCATTGTTTTTTCCTCCCCAATTCCTGTCAGGGGTTAGAACAAAAATCCGTGTTTTACCTAAAGGAACAGTGTGTATTATTTATTGCCTACTAACAGACAAAAAAACGCCATCAATTAAAAAAAAAACAACAAAGTTGGTTTACATAACAAGCAAAATTACATGAAAAATCGTATGAACGTGCATCTTTTAAAAAATAATGTTAAGTTAATATTTATTTTGCGTAGTGCACCAGATCCTATCACTAGCGATACAAATGGCACATGAAAGGAATTTGGGCTTATCTCATTATCACACTAATTTTAGTCATGGCCCCAAAATGTTGTTGTTGTTATTGGGCAGGGTCCATGGTACAGCCCCGCAAAGTCTTCACAAAGTGCACAAGATTCGGAACTGAATTATGAAAAAGGCGTTGTGGGAAGTAATTCAGTCTTTCTGAATTGAATGAAGGTAAAGGCATTGTGGGAAGTAATTTGGTCGTCCTGAAACATATTTACAAAGCACATGGTCGCACGTATTCAAAACATTTGTCACTTAGTTTGAGCTGAGAAAAATTGGAACAAAATTCTCTCTTCTCTAACATATGTTCATAGTTTGATAGGGAGATAACACCTAATGCTTTTTCAATTGTCATCGATTTTCTCTAGTTGTCTAGTAGATAGGATTTCGCTTTCATCCTCAATTCCCGTTGCAATTAATGTGATGCAATTGTGAACAACCGTCTATGTCCCTAGCGGCCTCGTGGTTAGGATTCAGTGCCAGTTTGATCACTGTTTCCACCATTGTTATGCTATTGTAATCAGAGAATTTTCAACCGCCCAATTTTGTTGTCATGGAAGGTGCACCGGATTATAAGGTGCACATTTGAGTTTTTGGCCAATTTAAGGTTTGGGATGAAGATTATAGTCCGGAAAGTACGGTAATTTAGTAGCAAGATTGAAAACTCTTCAGTAGTCTTAAATCTGCGGGGGTGCTGGCGTCCTGTGCTCAGGAGCTCCTGGCAAGCAAGAATTGATGTTCAACTGTTTGCTCTCTTCCGGACACCCTTTCCCTTCGCCTTTCTCCCTATTCTGTCGACAGAGCTTCAACGCACGGGATATGAAAATGTCCAAGTTAAAGAGGCGCTCCTTCTGCTTGGCAGGAAGCGACGCATTGGGTTGAACAGAGGATTTTGAATGGGTGGTGGAGGAGCAAAGAGGTGATGTGGGAGTGGACGGGATGAGGGATGGAAGGGAGAGACCTGTGACAGGCTGTAAAGAGGTGACCCTGTCACTATCGTTATAAAGGCAGGGTGTTGGGTTGCCCGTAAGAGACTGCAGTGGAGGCGGGGAGTGTTGCTCCAGGGATGGACTCTGACTCGGCGAGTTCAGACGGTATTGGGTGCTCTCCACCCAACGGGAGATCTCCTGGAATAAATCTCCCGTTCCAGTTCCTGATCCTGTAATTCGGTCATCCATGTTCATCTGCATCATATCGTCCACACTCCCAAAGAGTGGCTGGACGGGCCCCGTAGGGCTGCTCTTGTTGCGCTTCCAGTGCGACAGGTCCAGAATGAGGCGAGGTTCCGAGTAGTGCTGAGGTTTACCATCCCTCCATGCGATACGGTCCAGGTAGGACGGCGAACCCACCTTGTAGTCGCAGGAGCGACCACAATCCAGGTCGCCTGATCCGAAAGCACAGGCCCGGTCATGAGAGGAGTGGGAGTGCTCCAGGTTGCGTTCCGCGGAACTGCTGTGGGAATATTTACGCGGGTCCACCTTGAGGGGACGAACAGTCAATACTAATTAAACTGGCATTAACATATACGCTCGAATGTGACAAAACATTAAAAAAAAAAAAAAACTCAATATAATGTACTGAGTAAAATTCAGAAGCTCAATGATCTTAAACTTCCCCCCCTTGCGCACATGACAAAGTGATATAGATAGATAGATAGATAGATAGATAGATACTTTGTTCATCCCCGAAGGGAAATTCACATTTCCAGCAGCATCCCTGAGCTGAGAACAATCGAGAACAATCGAAAATAACACGGGAGCTGCTGGAGTGGCTGCCATTCGTGACGGCGCCGGAAGAAAAGATTCAATTTGAATCATGTACAAACAAACAAACAATTGAATCATGTACAAACAAACAAACAAACAAAATATTCATGTTTCAATAAGTGGAGTGTTAATAAAATGGGGGGAAAATAATACTGATATAACCAGGTAAAACTAATTTTAAGTTACCTGTCCAAATGAATGTTGTGCCATCTCACCTTTCCCACTCTCTCTCCTCTCACCTGAGACTTGCTGCTAATACTGTATTACATAAATAAAATCTAATTGGGAGTCTGAATAGTCGGTACAGTACATTAAGACATCGAGTTTCTTTTAAGAATATTTTTGTGGCACTCGGAAATAGCTGTCTTAAGCGTAGCACAATTTGTTACTTTTCTGGACTACACAATTTCCTGGTGATTCTGCCGAAATTGCAAACTTACTCCTAGGAACAGTGGGAATCTTGTTCATCGATTCTCTTATTAGATGAAGAGGCATTTGGCTACTGAACGGAGTCGTAGTTATTCGATCAGTTTACCTGTGCATCATTGAATTTATTCACTTCAACATTCAGAGCACTTAGCAGAAATTACATCATGTCTTCACCCACAGCGGGTCTTCGCTAGGCTTTGTTTTGTTTAAACAGTTGGAATCCCCTGGGTTGCACCAGTTCTAAGCCAACTGCTAGGCGCTGGCTTAAGTGAACTAACGGGGACGCGCCGCGTCGAAATCCACGGGAATGGACTGCCGTGCGTCTGATGTCGCTATCGAACCTCCCAGAGTTGCTTAAGATCTTTGAGTCTCATTTTGACTGTCATTTTTGTCGTAAATAAATGTTTCAAAACAAAGTTGAAACAAAGTTCTTTTGTAAAAATGTCACAAAATACTGCAAACGAGAAGGATACAGATGAACTTATGGGAGTGCGCTATGTGTGCGGGGATCATAAAGTGTCTCAACAGTGAACATAGATTGTTGGATGATCTTCTATATAAAGGGTTCCTTAGAGATGTACAGCCAAAACGGGCTCTGTTGGTGTAACACAGTGAGTGTAAATTGTAGTTGCCCTATATATTTTGAAGTGAATAAATGTATTTTTGTTTCGCTTTGGATTTGCATACACCAAAATTGGAAAGCCATATGTGGCTCGCGAGTTATATGTTCCTGACCCCTGCTTTAGACTGTAAAGTCACCCACTTTGTCTGAACCAGCTGTTGGGGCGGCAGTAGCTCAGGAGGTAGAGCGATCGTTTTAGGATTAAGGGATCCCTGTTCGAATCCCGGCTTGTCCGTGTTACATGCCGAAGTGTCCTTGGGTAAGACACTGAATCCCCAATACCCACAATAAGCAGGTTAGCGCCTTACATGGCTGCACAGATCACGGCCGCAATTGGGAAATGTGAAGCACAATGTAAAGCGCTTTGGGAAGTCATTGACTTGAAAAGCGCTATATAAATGCAGATCATTTGATTTAATTTCATTAAGCATTGGGTCTAAAAGACAGAAACAGTATTCTTTTTTTCTTCAGACTCAAAGCAAGAAACAGGATAGTAGGTTATTGTTAGGTAAATGGTTGGCATACTAATGACTGTCACACACACTGAAGTGGGGTCAAATTTCCTCTCGTCATTTGGTGATCTGACCTAAACCCAAGTCCAACCATTAATGGGTAGTGTCAAGCAGGGAAGAAAACAGAATACGAACTAATGCAAATTATCAAGACGTGTCCTACCTGGGCCTCTTCTCCAAGTGATCCGAAGCTGGCTCGGGGGTCCCTCTGCACCTCGTCTTCTTCGGCCGTGTCTTCTAAATCTGAAGTCACGTGACTGGTGGGCAAACACCCACAGCTCCCACCCAACTGCTGCCAGCACGTGTCTGTTGACAGACTACAAAAAATAAAATGAAAAGGGTGATTAATGCTGTTGTGAGCCAGGGGAAACTAGGGGGCTTTACCTTTCCCAGCGGACACTGGAGGCCCGGCTAAGACTGTTGCTCAGACTGTGGCCCATGACCAGACTGTCCTCCAGTTCGTCCTCAATGCGGAAGGGGTTTGAGGAGGTGGGCTCATCCTCGGGACACGAGTATTGGCTCATGAAGGAATGGGACAGTGCAGCCTCTGCCGTCAGACGGTCCATGGGGTTGAACGTCAGGATTTGCTCCAGAAAGTCGACAGCTGGAAGCAATATACGTGAGTGATAAGTGATAAATAAGCATGTGATTGTATTAAATAACAGAGTACAAAAGGGACAGATGAGACCAGGGGTGTATTGTGCGAAACCAAGATAAAGGATTGATTTGGGTTATGTTTATTTTAATGGCTGAATTTAGCCTCAAGTCTGTTGCATGAAGCAGCTTAGCTCAGTTAATATGATGATTTATTCTGTACGGCGAGTATGCTCCAGACGAGGCCAACAACCAGGCTAAGATTATTCCCTTAATATGGCTGGGCATTCTACTGTCAATCATGTGAAAAAATTATGAGTTTCACAGCATTTCCATGAACTTCATTGATATGTTCCATTTTCTAAATTCTCCTGCATTCAAATTTTTCCATGAAGGCTATAGGCTATATTAGCATTTATTCAACTCTGTAAACTGTATAATTGCAACAGTTATTTATGGTCAAGACAGTTGTGTATGTATATATATATATATATATATATATATATATATATATATATATATAGTCTTTCATGTAGTAAATATATTGCCACGTGTTTTTTGCTATGTTAATCAAGAATTCTATTCTTAATGTTTTGAGTTTCTAAGAAGTGAAATCAAAACTTGCAAAGATGATATCAAATAATGATTTAAATATGTAATAGAGTATCAAAAGACCCAAATACAATTTATCTGTTCCCTCGTCAAAGAGGAACAAGTTTATTCTTTATGAAAGATTAATGAAATAAAACCAAATTAATTTAAAAAATTGATAATAATTAGAATAAGAATTGTTTTTATTGTCATTTATAACAACCCAGTGAACATCGTTTAGAATGTATTTTCATTGATAACAAAGTTGTGAAATTGGCTTGCAATGCGGTTAGATGCGGTACACCGGGATAAATATATCATAAAATATTTAAAAGAGGAAAATAAGATAAAGAATGTTAGAATAGATAAGCAAAAAAAATGGTCTTCGATGCAGTACCCGGGAACGGAACCCCAGCCTCCCGCGTGACAGGCAAAAATCAGATCATCGCACAACAATACACCTAGTAAAATCTCTTAAATACCATACACTTGCATTTAAATGATGTACAATCCTTCATGCTTTCTCCTAAGAGTAGCATTTTTTCTTAAAATGTATTTAACGTCTTCATAAAAGAGATGTCTTTGTTAAGTGGCTGTAAAAGACGATGGGCAACACGTGTCCACTTTGTAATTTGTGATTCTGTGATCATGTTTGGGCATCCATTTGAGGATGCAGTGAATGCACCTCATCTCATCTCATCTCATTAGCCGTACCGCTTATTCTTATTAGGGTCGCGGGGGGGCTGGAGCCCATCCCAGCCATCTCCGGGCAGTGGGCAGGGGACACCCTGAACTGGTTGCCAGCCAATCGCAGGGCACACAGGGACAGACAACTCACTCGCTCATTCACACCTACGGACAATTTGGACCGGCCAACATTCATCACAAATATCTACAGCTGCCTTGACATAGCTGCATATTTTTCATCCTGGCTTGTCAAACATGCAACCGATTAAGCCAAAATGTGCCGGCTAGACTAGATCAAGCTGTCACGATTGCCTATCGCCCTCACCTGTGCCCACTCGTTTGGTGCCGGCTGCTGCTTGTTGCCTGATTGGCTCCCACCTATTTAAAATCAGTGCTCTCATTCACTCCTGGTCAGTCCATCAGCGAAGCTTTGCACTCGCAAGACAAGCATTTTGACTCTGTCCGGTATCCTGCTCGTGTATCCAGCATCCGGTATTGATCCTGTCTGTTCCATCCTGTCCGGTATCTTGCTCGTGTATCCAGTATCCGGCATTGATCCCGTCTGTCCCGTCCTGTCCGGTATCTGCTCGTGTCCTGTATCTGGTATCGATCCTGTCTGTCCTGTCCCATTTTGATCTTGTTTGCCCCTGGCTTCCTGTTTTACCGTGCCTGACTTCTCTGTGTCACTTCTTCCCAGCGATTGGTGTCAAAACGTTACGCGTTTGGGTGCACCGTCTGTTTGGTTTCTGACACAAGCTATGCTTATTAAGTTGACCTGGATTTCTTTATTCCACTTTCGTGCAATACCCCTCATGGAAGTAATGAGGAACCAATAGACAAAAAAAGCTGTTAAGCGGTCCACCCAGTATACTGTAAATATGTTATAACAATCAATTCAAACTTTTTATCTCACCACTCTGCCATCATTAAACACTAGCTACGCTAACTTAATTTAGAGAAACTTGTCCCTAGTCAAGTTAGGTCAAGTCGTGTTTATTTTTATGGTCCTTATTCACAAGAAGTCTCAAAGGGCTGTACAGACCAGTATAACAACATCCCCTGATCTTATTCTTCTTGGCTCTTAGGATCACTAGTAAACCAGCATTTTCCAGGCAAAGGCTCCGAATAGGAACATAAGGGGATATTCAATCTCAAACAATACGTTTCTGCTTACCTTCTGCATTCACTTCAGGCAAGAGCGTAGAAAACGGCTTGGTGACTTTCCATCCATGATTAATATATGAAGGCATCACCTGCACAAGAAATCAGAACAATATGGGCCTGATCATTTTGATTACTAATTCATTTTTTGTATGTATGTTTTTACAACTTTGATCAACCACCTGCAGCAGGTCCTGTCTGTCCTCATCTCGGATTACCGGCACAGTTTCTAGGATCAGCTTCATCTGATCCAGTTCGTGAGCTCCTGTCATACGGAGCACGATGAATGCAAGCAGATGTAATGTCATCAAAATAAATTGCAACAATAATCTGATGAGGAAGAAAACGTTCAAATTTAAGGGACACATTTTTTCAATACAACATCAGTAATGGTATACATGACCTCCTTAAGGGTGAAGCACATCGTTTGAGATGTCGTTAAAAAAGTTGAAAGACAAATATTTTTTCTATTAAGTATGTATTACCAATATCCATAGGAGTTCAAAGAGCTTTCATGCTTTATTGTTAACAATGCCTAACTGTGGTCATCTTACTTTTAGCAAAGGTGTTAAAGGATTTTATAAATTTGACGATAAAGGATTTTATACGATTGACTACAAGTTACATGTATTCAATTTAATGCAATAAAGAAATTCACTGACTGTGCTTTAGTTCAATGTACAATAAAAAGTCAGGGCAGGCTGTGTAGAATGCATAAATGGCAGTTGTTTTGTCTACGACACTACTGATAACAGGATGCCCGAGTGTGCTGATGTAGGACGACCAGAAATTGTTGGGCACAAAAAACTGCCTTGGTACGCCCATGGGAGGAGCCGACACGCCATCATGCGGGAAGAAGATAACCAATAAGAGAAAGCTAAAGTTAGCTGCAGGAGACACATAGCCAATAGGGCAATTGTAGGTTGTCTTTGCTTTGTTTGTTGAAATGTATAAATGATCCCGGGCAACTCGGATGGGGGCTGTCTCCTGTTGGTACACTTAGATCTGTGGATAGGAATGATAAAAATCCGCCCCGTATGGAATTGCTGGCTCTTGGTCATTTTCTCTCTAAATATGAGCATGCATAATTGTTGGATGAATGTAGGTCGTGTTTGGTTAATTAACTAATTCGAACAATTTGGTAAACGGTACACTTTGATAGTTAAATCCCAACAGTGTTCATGGCGGAACATATTAGGTGGAAGGAATGGGTGGTGGGGGATGCCAGAGTGATGTCATCCTCGTCCCTGCGTTTTCTTCTGTTTCCCGATTTATGTGTGTAAAATAGAAATTGAAAAAGTAAGAAAAGGACTGCTTCAAGACAAAGTTTTTTCGATCGTATATAAGAAATGCACATACTTGCGCGTGCATCATGAACGTGCTGACAAAGGCTGCAATGACACACAAGCCAAGAGATGGCAGCGACGAGTACAAAAAGTCCCAAATTCCGTACAGCTAGCTCTTTTAAAGAATGGGCAACTTTTGTCTTAATTAAATTACAAGTATTGTGAGTTAACTCATCACACCAATACTCTTCATTTGGGATAAAAGAAAATACTGCTTATGATGTTATTATGTCACGTTTCATGATGACGAGGCCACATTATCATTAATATATTTTTTTTAACAAAGATTCAAATACTATGATATCTTTAGCAAAACAATCCATGACTGTATGAGATACATTTGCCTAAATCAAATATAAACGGTCTTGTTTTATCAGAAAAACGAGTTAAGATGACTTGAAATAGAAAAAAACCCTCCTATTCACAATCTTCTATTTGTGTAATATTCTCATCTATTTTCTTAAAATAATCCACTTTTTGTCTCTTGTACAGAACTATTCACATTTGTATTTGATAATAGTCAAACAATTTCCAGACTTGATCTTTGTTAATAATTCAGATTATTTTGATATAGTGTAGTTTTACAGGGTTGGGTAGGGTAGGTAGGGTTACTTTAACTTGATTACTTTCAATTACTTTTGGATAACTCCAATACCAAATATGCTAATAAAAGACAAAAACAACTAAATATGAATAAAATTACAAAATTTTGTGCAGGCCTGGGGAGTAACGGAACACATGGAACGGCAAAAATGATGTTGGCAAGCTCATCTCATCTCATCAGCTGCACCGCTTATCCTCAGTAGGGTCGCGGGGTGCTGGAGCCCATCCAAGCAATCATCGGGCAGTGGGCAGGGGACACCCTGAACTGGTTGCCAGCCAATCGCAGGGCACACGGGGACAGACAACTCACTCGCTCAGTCACACCCAGGGACAATTTGGACCGGCCAATTCACCTGAAATGCATGTCTTTGGAATGTGGGAGGAAACCGGAATGCCCGGAGGAAACCACGCAAGCACGGGGAGAACATACAAACTCCGCACAGTAAGGCCGGGAGCTGGATTTGAACCCACGCAGGAGGTTCCCACGACCTCAGAACTGTGCCGCACACGCGCTAACCACTGCGCCGCCGTGCATGTTGGCAGGCTGTTTGGATTTATTTTCATTTTGTTTCTGTCGCATTTTATGTTAGTTTTGCCGGAGATCAAAGAGAGGAGATAAAGCTTACCACGTGTTGTGAGTCATAATTTGATTCATATTTCATATTTTTTGTCTTTTATTAGCATATTTGGTATTGGAGTAATCCAAAAGTAATTGAAAGTAATCAAGTTAAAGTAACCCTACCTGACCCTTTCGCAGCAAGTTTGTTGTAGTGAGGTCATCACACCAGCAGAGGGTACTCAACCCAAATGGGTAATGCAAACGAACTAAACAGAATAGTCAATCAATTCTACATTTTCATATCCGCGATAACAGTTAAAGTTATCTACTTTCAAGAAGTCACTTATATCATGTTCTAATATTCTTGATACACGAAAGAGAAAATTCAAGTTGTATGTTATCCCAATATTGCATATGCATGAAATGAAGGGTATTTCTTATTATTACCTTTGTTAAGTTCTTGATTGAAATACGATCACGAGAGGAGAATAGATGCTTTTATCACCTGTAATTGGAAGTACTAATACATCAAATTAAGGTCAGGTATTGGTACATGCTCCTTTCTTCAGATGAACGTTTCTGGTGGACTATTTCTGGCCCTTTTCCCCTCACAAGCAACGTTTGCAACATCTTGAATGGGTAAACAATGTAGGCGTATGAAAGGGAAGATGTGTATTATTTAGCGCCTCCAAGTGGTAAAAACAGAATTTCATTTATTAAAAACAACATTATTGAGCAAAATAATAACCAACCTCCCCCAGACTTGTATTCACCGGTAAATAAGTTTGAGAACCCTGCTTAAAAGGTGGGGTCCGTCGTTTGAGGTGTCTTAAAAGGTATAAGTAGAATATTTTCATCATTAAGCATACATTAACAATGACCAACTGGAATTATAAAACACTTATTTTTGATTTCCTACTGATCTTATCTGCTTTGTCTCATTTTCAGCAAAGCTGTTCAGGGCGCAACACACAGGAACACAGGAAAAAATAATCGGGGAAAAAGGGGGAAGGGTAGGTTAATGATATAATGATTGTCCCAGCAGTTTTTTTTAGTGTAGCATAAGAATGTTATAAGTAAGAAAAGGGCAGTTCAAACACCAACCCAACCCCCCAAAAAGATTTAAAAAGTTTATTTTAGCGCGTCTATAAAATACACACGCAAAACAAGGATCTTGACAGAGGCTGCAATGATGGCCTAGGCCTGAAGATGGCGGCAGCAAGTAAACAACTTTGAGATAGAGGTGCAATGTGTTAACTGTTGTAAAGTATATACACATTCATTCATTTATCGATTATCTGCACTGCT
The DNA here is from genome assembly GCF_059441175.1 of Urocampus carinirostris. Lineage (NCBI taxonomy): Eukaryota > Metazoa > Chordata > Actinopteri > Syngnathiformes > Syngnathidae > Urocampus > Urocampus carinirostris. The sequence goes on along the minus strand of NC_142353.1, from coordinate 19,935,430 downwards.
TATCCTCAGAAGGGCCACAGGGGTGCTGGAGCTCATCGAAGCTATCTTCAGGCAGTCGGCAGGGGACGCCCTCAACTGGTTGCCAGCCAGTAGAAGGGCACACAGAGACAGACAACTCACTTGCTTATTCACATCTAGAGACAATTTTGCCAATTAACCTGGCACGCATGTTTCTGGAATGTGGGAGGAAACCAGAGTGCCCGGAGAAAACCCCGGCACAAGGGAGAACATGCAAACTCCACACGGGGGAGGGGCTGAACCAAGCTAACCACACAGCCGCTGTGCCGCCTGTCTATACAGATCTAGTAAGAAATAAATGTAAGTAGCGATTGCTCAGCTCCTTTGAGAATCGCTGTGTTAGCCGAGTGCTGAAAAAGAAACTTAAAACCCCCCAAAAACTGATGTGTGTCAATGCTGTTAAGTGCCTCCTGCTGTATGCTCTCCCTCATGGCGTCTGGCAGCTCTGGAAGGTCAAATAAGTTACTCGAGGCGCAACAACATGCAGACTTACGCGAGAATCGTTTGTATTCTGCTCACGCAATCTCGAGACTGCACAGAAAATATCAGGCCTCTTCGACTGAGGACAATCGCTCTGCAGACGCCACCACATCATGTTGAATTATGGAAGCCATATTCATCTTATAAAGGGAGTAGATTTTTAAAATTCCACTCTCAATCTTCGCAAGTGCAAAATAAGGTTATGGGCGGACTAGGAATTAAGAAAAATAGTCTGTTTCAGTGACCTTAGCAGACAGTTTGGGGGACAAATATTTGAGGGAGCCCAAGTGCGCTGTAGAGCAAATACACATTTACTCATGAATTTATATATATATATATATATATATATATATATGCAATTTAAAGGAGGCGTACGAAATATGAAATGAAACTGTGTTACTCTCTGCATTCATAATGCGCAAGTAAGTACGTGTATTTCTAAGGCACACTCGAATAAACTCTTTTTTCCATCTTTCTTGAGGTCTTAGTTGGGGTTTGGACTATACTTGAAATAGACCACTTCTCACTTTTATCATTTTCATGCTACACTAACAAATAGAAACAAAAGAAATTGCGGGATCAAGAATGATTTCACTTTCCAGCACTCCCACCAGCCCCCTATTCCTCCTCTCTAAAATGTTCTGCCTCAAACAGCTTTGAAAAAAGTCAGATAAAAGCACATAGCCTCTGTGGAAAATAAAGCATAAATGCTCTTTGAACTCAGTTGGGCATTCTTAATTGACAGGTCATAAAGAAAAAAAACATATGTATATTTATATATATATACATATATATATATATATATATATATATATATATATATATATATATATATATATATATATATATATATATATATGGGCACGCGGTGGTTAGCGCGTGTGCTGCACAGTTCTGAGGTCATGGGTTCAAATCCAGCTATCAAATTTAATGCAAAACGTGTATTTTGAGTTTTTTTATTGTATATTATAGAAATTTGTGCTTAAAAGGGAATACATATAACTTTGCCTAAATTAAAATTTGATGAAATTGCCTATCAATAAACAAATAAGAAAAAAATATGTATATGTCTATTTGCATCACGGTTCAAGGATCCCTTAGCCACTTGGGTTAGACTGGTACCACTTCCTGTAGTGTGTCTTGGACAAGCACAGCCTGCTGGTGCCCATCCCTCTAGAGGCCATATTTTTGCTTAAGGGTTTCCTCCCCCGAATGTAACAGATAGTACTGTTTTTCATAAATACCAGTAGCAGGAGAAACCTCCTGATCTGACTTAGATGAAGTATCCTCATCATTTGGTTGCTGTTGTTGTCAGTGTAAGGCACTGGTCTCCAGGGGGCCCTTAACAATATTTTTTTAATACAATGTGACCCACCATCAAAAGGTTTACCCACCCCTGACTTGTAACTTGCCTGTAGTAAAATTATTTATGCCATTAACATAGGTGTAAAAACATTTTATTTTTTCCTTTTGTTCCTTTCTAATGCTGAATGGATTGAAAAATACCTGCAAACAGCATTCGTCCAGTGAGCATCTCAGCCATGATGCAACCTGCAGCCCACATGTCGATCGCTTTTGTGTAGTTATTAGGGGACAGCAAAAGACGAGGAGAACAATACCACTTGGTGACCAGACCTTCTGACAGATAGCCCTGTAGGTAAAACATAGGAATACTATAGTGACAGCAGTGGTTGGCCGCACGGGGCCTGCAAGGCCTTATTTGCTGGCCTAAAAGATCTAAATCATGTGATGTTAAGTAAATGATGTCCATCAGTACTTGTTAATTAATGATTGATGTTGTTTTTTGTGCCGTGCCAAAATAAAGCCACAAATGATGAATACAGGAATTCCAAATTGCCTGTCAGCTTCCTTTCATTGCTTTTCCTTGCTTGTGCTGCTTCTAGACATGCACTTCCATTTTTAAGCATTTAACCAATCACAAGATTAGTTGTTGCTTGGCTCAGCAATCTGCCCCGAGACCTTTAGTATCTTTTGTGCAGGCGTCCTGCAGCATAACATAGCTCTGATACTGCCGCCGGTTTAGCAAAACAAATTTTGAATCGGTTCAAACGGTCCAGCTGGAATCCATGAAGAAACGTTACTGCTTTTACAAAGCTATTGGCGGTGATTCACTTAAACAATCGCGCCATTAACCTGCTGTTAACCCGCTGTACAAGCAAATACAATAAATGTTGTTGATTTAACAGCGTTTTTGTCAACACAGAATGGCTAAAGGAGAAGAAATGGATATGGGCGCAGATATACTGTCAAAGACATTTTCAAAACGGACTTTTCGAGGAAAGCTGGACATTGATAAGAAAGGTCGGAGAACTATGAAGCTAGCAACTCTTTCGCAACAGGGAAAACATTTTGTCCGCCACTTTCAGCCCACGAACTATGAGCGGTATCCCATTTAATATAGAAGCATTCGTCTGTGATTGAGGACATTGATTGAGACAAAATGTTAGCGCTCCCTCATTTAAAAGTGTATATGATTTGAACACTAGATGTCAAGTATTTTGTCATGCAACATAAAAGGAGTCGGTGAAGCACAAGGAACATTACAGACTACGGAAACTCAAGGAGACCAAACTGCACAATTTTTTTCCTCTTTTTTTTTTTTTTGCCAAGCCTTTCGTGAGGTTTTTGGTTTTAGGCTATCCCTTTCAGCAGGATGTCGGATAAAAATGTCAGACCCTTAAGAGTGATTTGGCTGAAACCATCATTGCAGCTCCTTTTATTGCGCTGGCAAGTATGTGAAATTCTTAGATGCGCTTGAATAAGCTCTTTCTTTTTAATCTTGTTTGGTTTGGGTTGGCATTTGGACTGTATTTGAAACTGTTCTTTTATTACTTTCACCATTTTCAGCCTGTAATAAAAGAAAACCATCGCCATGTTCATGATATCACTCTATCTCTATGTGGCTGAAACCCCAGTGATAAAAGTAAGATAAAATAATTTAGGCACGTTGGGAAATAAAGAAAAACGTTTCTATGAAGTCAGTCGGGCATTGTTAACTCTCTCTCTCTCTCTCTCTCTCTCTCTCTCTCTCTCTCTCTCTCTCTCTCTCTCTCTCTCTCTCTCTCTCTCTCTCTCTCTCTCTCTCTCTCTCTCTCTCTCTCTCTCTCTCTTTCCACCTCCATATCTTTGTCTCTGACACTCTGTTTCTCCCGCTATCTCTCTTTCTCTCATTCTGGCTGTCCCTCTGCCTTTCTTTCTCAAACACATAGATACAGTACTAACATAGCTCGACTTCACTTACAGTTCCTCTGTTATCACTTAGGCAGATTTTCAAAGCGCGGATTAGGATACACACTAACCCTCACAATAGTGTATGTCTGGAACATCATGGGTACCAAAATAAATTTCCTATCACTGATGAAAACCCGCCAAGACAACATTCAGACTAAAAGCCTTGGAATGTATAAGATGGACCTTGTAATTTCTAGCCCGACGTGCTGACCAAGAGCAAATCTATTTGTCAGTAAAGGACGTTAAATCTCAAGAATGATCCCTTTGTGCCGTTTGCTTGATTTAAAATAATACCCCTTGTCGCAGAGCAATTCCTTTGCTGGAACAATGCTTCTGGTCCAGAGGAGCCCTTATCTTTTCCCTCATAGAGCAAGAGCACCGACATTTGCTCTGCATTGTGAGACAGAGTAATATATTCACAATTGTATTACAATATGCGTATTAACTCATCGTCACGGTGAGCAGCTCACACATCTCACAAACAATGAAGAGGAAGAAAAAATCACATCCAAAAGGTAGAATCTTATCAAATATCAATGGGAATATGGGAATGTACTAATGTGGATTAATTACAAGTTGTAAGAGCACACAATTTAATGAATTCAAAGGTGTTGAATTCAAAATAGAAAGCCTTCAAAAGCTGACATGTTTAAACAAGTGTGACTGATTACATTTGCAAAAGATAAACAAGGAAATAACAGTTCTTTATATAAAAGCTTGAAATCGATTTATATGGCACAGATTACTAGTTCAAGTGATATAGTAGCTTTCATTATTGTTTCCATAGTAACCTCAATGGGCTTCAATATTAATGGACTGGCCCAGATGAGTCGAGTATATCGTGATAACAGGAGTAGTGGTGCCTCGGTTTTGAATTGCATGTGCTTTGTTTACTGAGAACGTCTGACTTTTTCCATGACGTTATAGCAAAGAGGGCCTTATCTAGAATTTAGCGTCTACTCTGGCATTATTTCGCTTACTGTAGTCACTGTGAAACAAATTTATGTTTAAGACATAAATGCTAGTACTCGTAGTGTGGACAGTCAAGCAAAACAAATACCAAATTTGCAATGTAACTATTTATTTATTCTCAAAGAAAAGTATCATTCTAAGAAGAGTTGTATGATTTACTTTAGATATCAACCATTACAACATAAATTAATCAGATGGGACAATTCCCTAGTTGTTTTAGCACTTTCATTAATACTGTAACACGGTTAGCATGCGTAGCTAGTGTCAAAGTAATGTAGCGCTAGAGTTAACCTCATTATAATCAAAATATTTTTAAAAAAATCTAAATTATTTAAAATATGCACTATATTTGCTTCCTTTTAATAATCAAAGTAGTTGTATTCTTAAAGGGACGGTGTGTACTATCTAGCTAGATGTTGCTGTATTGTGTAGTGCAACCGAAAAGGAGTGCTGAAAAGCACAACGAGAATACAAACTACGGAGGCTGAAAGTTACCAAATCAGACCTTTTTTTCTTCTCAGTTTTTTGGCTCAGCCTTTTGCAATTTTGGGGGGTTATGGGTACCCGTAGCAACATGAATGCAAGCAAGTATGTCCATTCATTCTAGGTAAAGCTCATTTTACATCAAATAAATGCAAATTTCTTGTCACACGAGTATTTTAGAAAATGTCCGTTCCATAGTATTTTTGCTTACTTTTTAAATCACTTTTCTTTATTTGTTAAATGAATGAATTTGTTTTACCACTAGTAGGCGTTAAAAAATATACACTGTACCTTTAAACAATTAGCATTTAAAACATTTTTAAAGTATTGAAAAAAATAATGGTTAGCATCATTCTCACTATTGTTACAGTAGTAAATTACAAGTATTTTTCCTTTTTTTTTTTTAAATATATTGATCTGTTTAAGAAAGTTCAAATATAATCTGAGATAGCACTGAGCCAAATTGATCACAATTGCTAGAGAATAAAACTCTCCTAAAAGTCCTCGTATGATTTTTAAAAAAAAAAAAATAATAATTTTAAAGCACAAAGAGAACACAAGTTTTGTTTTGAGAATTCCTTTGATTTTTTTTAATCGTATAGTCATGTAGGTTTTAGATCAGGGGATGATATAATAATAGTCTGTGGTTTGCAATAATCTGTGGTCTTTGCAGCCCTAGGGCTATACAAATAAACATGCCTTGACTTGACTTGACTTGACATAGCCATAATTGACCCCCTCGAAAATATTTGGAGCTTCAAAAAATGAAATGCTTAATACAAGCCACATAGTGAGAATGTGTCATTTTCCATTATCAAACATTGTTGAAATAGCTCCAGGCATCCACTAGGAAGCACAAAAGAGCCACATGCAGCTCCATTGTCGCTTGTTGCTTACCGCCGATATAGTCTTATAAACAAATGTCTACCTTATGAGAATAGTGCGGGTCGACTATCCGAGCCAGTCCGAAGTCTCCAATCTTGAGCATCAGTTGTTCTGTGTTAATGAAGATGTTGGCTGGCTTCAGGTCCCTATGCAACACGTTGGATGAGTGGATGAACTTGAGGCCTCGCAGCAGCTGGTAGAAGAGCAGCGTGGCATGACCTAACGAGATTTAAAGGTAGTCCCAAACAGATTTTTTCACTAAAATTATGTAAATTTTTTACAAAATGTTCAACATGCCTGGAGACTCAATAAATTTAGTCTCAAAGTTGACTCATCCGGTTTGTTTCCTGTAGAGCTCTTACGTCATTGAAGGAACACGAAACTTTTAAAATGGTGAATCTTATTACCAAAACGTGTCAAAAAAACAGACAGAGGTAGTAGTAAACAGCAATTGCATACTGCTAATTTTTGCTTAGAGATAGGTAATTGTGGCTTTTTGTATGTGTTTTTAACCGGATGTGTCGCTGTTGGTATAATATTGTCCGGCTAGCTCCATGTTGGCATCGGGGCTGTCGAGGGATTTCCTGTTCTGTTTGCTCCTGGTTGGAGCTCATTGACTGCCCACTGTGTGTTGTTTGGCCAGCTAGCTAGTTTTGCCGTGTCCATTTGTTTACTCCCTGGCCGACTTTGCATTTATCCCCTCATTCATTCCCACCTTTCGTCTATCATCCCGGTTATCCCCCGTTGGTTGTCCGTATGTTATTTTTGCCAGTTCGCCCTTTTTTTTGGCTGCCCGCCCTTTGTTATACCATTACCCATCTGCGACACAACGTTTAGGCATTTTCCACAAAAACTGCCAAAATTTCACCTGAAACACACTTGTCACCTTTTAGACTAATTAACACGTGAAACAATATGGCGACCAGCTTGCTAGGGTGCCGGCGTTCCTCCAATGAGGATGAAAAAAGCAAACATCACTGACTTTAATGTATATACCTATATCATGATATTTTTATGTTTTTGTCCGGTGGGCCATATCAAAAACCCTGTTTGCCCACCCCCTGATTTATATTCTAAATTCAAACTTATACACACCGGAAACTCTGTTTTATCCGGCTCAAAAGATGCCGCACTCCAAAATATGAAGCCACTACCTGTCGACAGCGGCCCCTGCTCAAGCAGCTGAGCCAAATCAGTCTCCATGCACTCCTGGATGATGTACAGGGCATCGAGCCGGGCCGGTTCCCTGGGGGCCGGTCGCCCTTGAGGGGCCAGGACATCGTATACCCGCACAACGTTCTCGTGACGCAGCCTGCGGGTAATCTTCACCTCCCTTAAAGCGTGCTTCACCGAGATGGCGTCCCGCATGGACATCTTCTTAATGGCGACCCGGCGCCCGGTACGCTGGTCCAGCGCTGACAGGACCAGCCCGGTCCCACCGGCGCCGAGGGGACGGACGTCAACAAAGTCGGAGCTGAGATCGAAGCCTTGGAGAAAATGGGATGTGTCTTTTCTGGCCATGATTGATCACTGCATGCAAAAAAACATACTAATAAGAAAATAATGATTTCAATTGGAATAAATTAAACTGGCTTTATTGTCATTGCTTTTTAATAATAGTGCCATGAGAAGGTAATAATGCATCTTAACCATGGCGCAATTAAAAGAAGTGCAATAACTTTTAGCAGCAAAAAATAAAGGTATCAAGGAATCTGTTTTTGCTGTGTTGCGTGCTCATTTAGGGTGATGATGGCCCTGGGGAAGAGCCTGTTTGTCCATGTTTTAAGGGGCCTGTAGCGCCTACCAGAGGGCAACAGGTCAAATAAATGCATCATTTCATCTTGTGGAAATCTGTTGACTCTGGCCCACTCAAGACACCAAACCTTAAAAAATGGTATATACACATCTTAAGTTTTTTTTTATTTTACAATAACAACAAAAACAAATACAACGTTGCTAAAAAGTGTACTATTATTTTGCTTCCTTGATAAAATGCCAAAGAAACCCCAGATCTTATCACTCAACGATTACCGGCCCGTTGCACTGACTCCTATCATAATGAAGTGCTTTGAGAGACTGGTTAAAGAGCACATCACCTCCAGTCTCCCCTCCTCATTCGACCCCTTTCAGTTTGCCTACAGGACAAACCGCTCCACCAGGGATGCCATCTCCTCTGCGCTTCACCTGAGCCTGACACATCTAGAGGAGAAGAACACCCATGTGCGGATGCTGTTCCTGGACTTCAGTTCAGCATTCAACACCATCATCCCACAACATCTGGTAGACAAAATGAGACTCCTGGGTTTCAACACCCCCCTGCGGAACTGGCTGCTGGACTTCCTCTGTGACAGACCCCAATCAGTGCGGATAGGTCAGAACAGTTCAGATGTCATCTACCTCAGCACGGGCTCCCCCCAAGGCTGCGTCCTAAGCCCCTTGCTGTTCACCTTGATGACACACGACTGCGTCCCTAGGTCCGCCACAAACCACATCGTGAAGTATGCTGACGACACAACAGTGGTGGGCCTCATCAGGGATGACAACGACCTGGCCTACAGAGAGGAGGTGGAGCAGTTGGTGGGCTGGTGCAGGGACAACAGCCTGGTCCTGAATGTCGACAAAACTAAAGAGATCATTGTCGACTTTAGGAAAAACCAGCCCAACCATGCCCCACTTTGCATCAACAACAAGGCTGTGGAGGTTGTCAGCAGTATCAAGTTCCTAGGGGTGCACATTACAAACAAACTCACCTGGTCCGTGAACACTGCATCACTGGTTAAGAGGGCACAGCAGCGCCTGTACTTCCTGCGGAGGATGAGGAGAGCCCACCTGCCCCCACCCTCCCTCATTACATTCTAAGGGGCACCATAGAGAGTATCCTGACCAGCTGTATCTCTGTGTGGTGTGGAGGCTGCAGCGCTACCGACTGGGGTAGTGTGAGGAGGGTAACGAGGACAGCAGAGAAAATAATCGGGACTACACTTCCCTCCATTCAGGACATTGGCCAGAAGCACTGCCTATCCCATGCTAAAAACATTACCGGGGACCCCTCTCACCCCCATCATGGACTGTTCACTCTGCTAGCCTCTGGGAAGAGGTACTGCAGTGTGCGGTGCAGGACCACCAGGCTCCGCAATAGTCTAGTCCCCCTGGCCATTAGACTGTTAAATGGTCAATCTAACATATAGTTAACTTAAATCTAAACGGCTGCTAATCTGACTTTTGCACTACTGGCAGTTTTTTTTATAGCTTGCCACTCCTTGCACATTGCTCTCTGCACTATTGTAATTACAGCGTTATTGTTACAGTGTTTATGTTACTGTGTTCCTGACTTGTTAACCTGACTGCCCATTTTGCACATCTGGTTAGCTACTCTTCTTGCACTATCGGCACTATGGTAAAATACTATACGTAGCCAAAATACAATTACAACATTATTTATATCTGTACATTCAAGGAAACTGTGGGGGTCAGATGCATCGACATTTCGTTCTGTATACACGTGTACTAGAATGACAATAAAGTAGATCTGAATCTGAATCTGAATCTGAAAATAAGGACTGGAAGGATTAAACTAATGAAATTAACAGGAAAATCCAAAACAAAATAATTGTAACATTGTAAAAAGAAAAAGTGAGAGTGAGAGAGAGAGAGCAAAAGAGTGTGTGTGAGAGAGAGAGCAAGAGAGAGAGAGCAAGAGAGGGAGAAAATAAGCAGACAGGGGGGCTGACAGACAGAGAGAGCGAGAAAAGGTGAAACCAAGTGAGAAAGAGAAAGAAACAGACAAAAAACATAGGGAGACAGAGAGAGAGAGAGAGATAGTGAACAATGTAAAACCAAGGAAGAAGACAAAGGGGCTGAGAGACAGAGAGAGAGAGAGAAAGAGATAAAACTAGGGAGAAAGAGACAGAAACAAATAACGGAGAGAAAGAGAGAGAGAGCGAGCAAAAGAGCGATAAAGAGAGAGAAAGAAAGAGAGTGAGAGAGGGGGAGAGCAAGAGAAAGAGAACAATGGGAGTCAAAGGAAGAAGACAAAGGGGCTGAGAGACACAGCCAATGAGAAAGAGAGAAATCTAGGGAAAAAGAGACAGAAACAGAGAAAGAACAGAGGGAGACAGAAGGAGAGATGTTGGGATAGTCAGCTTCAGACTGACTTTATAAATAATGCATCGGCACGTGAGATGAGGCCGTTAGTGCATTTGAGACTTGTGCTGCTTATGCATCGTATACGCTTTTCATTCAAAGAAAATATCTTCACCAAATGACTCCAAAAGGGGCAGTTTTTGTCTTTTTAGAGGGGCACCAGTGAGGAGAGAATGTACAGTAAATCCTTTATCCCATGTCTCCCTATAAACAGGAAGTTACAAACAGGAAGATGAATGTTTGGCGACAATTTGTCCTGCCTACTCATCACAGCCATCATTTAAAATGTACAGTATACGACAGTTATAGGGAGTTAGCGTTAGAGACTCACTTTTTATAGGAAAGTGGATCTCGACTGGTGGGTCGGACCCCTTTTCAGTGGGTTGCAGGCATTTGCCTTGGGTAAATAATGAAAAAATAAATAAATAAAAACAATAGTGTTTTGCAGTGTTACAATAGATAGATAGATAGATAGATAGATACTTTGTTCACAATCGTATTTTTGTCGTATTTCCATAGTTGTATTTTTGTGTTATAGTCTTACTGTAATAGTTTTGAGGTATTCAAATAGTATCTTTGTAGTATTCAAAAAGTGTTTTTGTAGTTCTATTTTTTTAGTATTTTTGTACTATTACTGTGGTTCAATGTTTTTTTTTTTTTTGTATTAGAGTAGTAGCATTTTTGTATTATAGTAATACTGAAATTATATTTTTTAGTATTAAAATAGTATTATTTACTAACACTGTAGTATTTTTGTAGTATTACAATAGTATTTTTGGAGCATGACTCTTGTACTTTATTGCATATCCGTAGTATTCCCGTAGTGGATATTTTTGTAGTCTTTATGTAGTATTACTGTAGTTGTACTTTTGTAGTATTTCTGTAGTAATATATTGAATTATAGTATTAATCTTGTATTTTTAAATTAAAGTATTACAATAGTAATTTTGTAGTATTACAATAAGATTTTTGTAGTATTACAACTGTATTTTTGTAGTTTTACCGCACTTCTATTTTTGTGGTATTTTTGGAATATTTCTCTAGTAGTATTTTTTTATTATAGAAGTACTTCAGTTATATTTTTGTCGTATTATAATAGTATTTTTTAGTAATAATGTACTATTTTTATAATATTACAATATATTTTTTTAGTATGACAAAAATATTTTATAGCATTTCTGAAGTATTTCCGTAATTTATTTTGTAGTTTTTCTGAAGAATTACTGTAGCTGTATTTTTGTAATATTTCTGTTGGAGTATTTTTGTATTATAGTATTACTGTCATAGTTCTAAATTAGTCACTAAATTATTGCAGTATTAATGTGATATTTTGTGGTATTACAAAATGTTTATTCAATTAAATACAATTTTATATTTTATTTTATGATTTAGTTATTTTTTAATGAAACACTCTTAGTGTAGTTTTAATTTATTGTGCCTCATAGTCTGCTTTACATATAAAACAAATTTTTCATATCTTACCACCATTATATTTTGAGGGTTCTGAAAAGGGGTATTTTAGGTTGTTTTTGGTTTCATTGTGGGCACCACGGCGGCGCGGTGGTTAGCGTGTGTGCAGCACAGTTCTGAGGTCATGGGTTCAAAACCAGCTATCAACCTTCCTATGCGGATTTTGCATGTTCTCCCGGTGCTTGTGCGGGTTTCCTCCGGGCACTCCGGTTTCCTCCCACTTTCCAAAAACATGCATGTCAGGTTGATTGGCCGGTCAAAATTGTCCCTAGGTGTGAATGAACGAGCGAATTGTCTGTCCCCTGCCCACTGCCCGATGACGGCTGGGATGGGCTCCAGCACCCCCGCGAGCCTACTGAGGATAAGCGGTGCAGATAATGGATGGATAGTTTTATTGTTTTTGTTTTATTTGAATATGTTCCACTATCTCTGATTTCAACCGTGCACGCATCGCATTTAATGAATTTGAGAAGTATAACAAAAATTTCTTGATTTGGGTTTGGGCTTGTATGGCTAAGCCCCTCCCGATGAGCCAATCACGCATAATAAACCAAATAGACTCGGACATTCTGAGTTCCCTCGTCCATAGAAACGCATTGCAGTTCGTCAGTTTTCATTTTTTTGTATTTCTTACATTTTAAACTTAAAAATGGTGAAACGGTGTGCATGGGGTACATGCAAATCTCTTACATGGTGTGTATTTTTTACACTTTCCAAAGCCATATTTTAATCAAGTCAAGTGTCTGCTTTGGATAAAGCTATTGGATTGTCCACAGCACCAACTCACCGTGGTGAGATGTCTACATCTGCTCTAAGGTAAGTCAACATAGTATTTGAGGCATATATCGTCACTTTGCTGGAGAGAAATATAAAGTTTTTAACATTAACATCTCTAACATTCTACTGAAATCAGCTATTATTAGCTGTGTTCTTCATAACGTCACTTTGTTTACTGTGAGTTCAGTGGCTGTTATGTGCTAGTTTTTTGTTTAACTTTGTTAATAATAGGAGTAGAAAAACCTAGCTAGGCCAACATGGAGCTTTTAGCTAGGTTTAGATCAATTAAAGCTACGATAGTGGCAATAACGGCTTATTTTTCAAGTCACGTCAAGTTAGGGTAATTAGTTGAAGGTAAATCACATTTCTTACTATGCAGTGCATGAACAATGCTGATCCTCTAGCTTAGGGGCCGGGAACCTTTTTGACCCAAAGAGCCGTAAAAGGAAAACAATTTTGATTTCTTTTTTTTGGGGGGGAGAAAGCCACAATATATATTTTAATACAAAATACAAGAAAACCGCCAAACTCACTCTCAAGTCAAGTCAAGTCAAGTTATGTTTATTTGTATATCCCTTAATCACAAGAAGTCTCAAAGGACTACACAGACTACAGACTATTACAGATTATTATTACACCATCCCCTGATTTAAAACCTACAGTAGGGCAAGGAAAAACTCAAAAACCTCAACATGAGGAAAAATGAAAAGACCTTGAGAAGGGAACCCACATGAGGTAATCCCCCTTCCAGCCTGACCAGGTTGCAATGGATGGTGCAAGGGCATCAAGACTCCAGACAAAAGCTAATTTGTCTGTGGTTTTTATTTCACTGTGTAATGATTGATGATTTGATAACATATATGAAATAATAATTATGCCAGAGCACTGTGACACATATCAATATAAGTATTACTTAACATTTATCTTCTTCCCGCAGTTACTCAAAGAGTATTTAGTCCTCAATAAGGGTTTTAAAAATAGGTGCAAGCAAAGTTATTTTGTAAAAAATGTCACAAAATACTGCAAACGAGGGTAACAACGTATTTACCTTCAGTGCAGACGGTGCTGAGCAAAGAACAAAGAGTGTGAGCGTGCTGTGTATATCTCAGCCAATACCTACGGCACAAACAATACAATTGCTCTTAAATATTTGCTGAAGCTTTTTATTGACCTTTTCAACAATCAAAGCATTATTAAAGCCCTCCATTGCATAGTTCAGTCCCGGTGGCTTTGAGATGATGTGATTTTCCTGGGGCCAAAAAGCAAATGTCTCCTACTTTGGCACTTGGGCAGCGCTCTTTCTAGAATTTTGAATGTTTGTCTGAGTGAGTAAAGGCATAGTTATAGGTCAATTAGGGCGGGATAGGGAGTCCAAAAGTCAGAGCAGTTGAAAAATGCTGTTCTAGAACATACACCTTTGGTGCTACATAGCATGTTGCAGTGACGTGCAGTCATGGGAGGCAGGTAGGGCACTGCCTCACCTGTCGTCATGGAAAAAAAAAATTAAAAACGTATTCAATTGCGACATTTATTGAGTGTTCTCTCTCGTTTAACTTTGGATAGCAACCTTTGGACATTGATTCTCCATAGAGTTTAAAAGGAACAATACAGAATTTGGAACTTTTTACTCGTGGCTTGTGTCATCTATGCAGTATCTGCCAGCTTATCCATGATGCACACGCAAGTAGGTGCATTTCTTTGATGCACTCCAATAAACCCGTCTTGTTTTGTACTTTCACCATTTGCATGCTACACGAACAAATATAAACAAAAGAAAGGTGGGGACGAGCATGTCATCACTATCAAGCATTCCCCCAAAACCCCATTCCTCCTAACAGCTCATCAGTAAGTATAAAATCCGTTCAATACTGTCTCAGTCGGATGCGGAAATTATAATTCATGCGTTTGTTACCTCCCGTCTCGATTACTGTAATTGCACTACTCTCTGGTCTCCCGAAGTCTAGAATCAAGTCTCTTCAGCTGGTAGAAAATGCCGCAGCGAGGCTTTTAACTAGGACAAAAAAGTACGATCACATAACACCGATTTTGGCTAACCTGCATTGGCTCCCAGTTAGCCTTAGATGTGATTTCAAGGTTCTCTTAGTATTATACAAAATCATACATGGACTTGCTCCCTCTTATCTTTCAGATCTGATTTCACCCTATGTCCCGGTCCGAAGCCTACGATCTGAGAGTGCCGGTCTTCTGGTGATCCCAAGAGCAAAGAAGTGTTCTGCTGGTTCGAGAGCGTTCTCCATCCGGGCACCGGTTGCTCTTCCCCCTGAGATCCGATCTGCAACCTCAGTGGAAATGTTTTAATCTAAGCTTAAAACTCACTTCTACTCCATAGCATATGAATAACCTACTCTTCTCGTCGGCTGAAAAATAGTCTGTGTAATATAGTGTAATAATCTGTGAAGCCCTTTGAGACTCTTCGTGATTTAGGGCTATACAAATAAAAATGACTTGACTTGACTTGACTATTAAGCCTCTGGGGATGATTCCAGTATGATAAATAAACATTAGATGGCAGGAGTGGCTTTGATCAGATCTTTGTCCACACATTTAGGAAGCCACTACTCCCTAGTTTTGCTTCCTGCGTCCAGCGATTGAGAGTTTGTAGAGGGCCCATCTTTAATTTAGACAAGGGTTCAAGTTTTCTTTTCATGAGTTCTATGCCTAAATAGCTAGAGAATTACATTTTCTATGGTCCTTTAGAAATGAGTCAAAATGTCAAAAACTGTCTGGCACCGACTCTCCCCATTTGAGAGAAACGACTGGCATTGAATGAGATAACAATTTGAACACTTTACACCAAAGACACAATGACACAAGTGGTTTGGTGATATAGAGCACTACTTTCATTAATTAAAAAGTTGATTGAATTGTCTTTATTTAATGACACTACATGTGTTATCATGGATGCCAACGGGGAATGTGTGTTTGATTCTACTGTGTTTGCAGGTCTCAGCATTAAAGCTTCACTGCATCTTTTCTTGTGTGTGCATCAGGCTTCGTGCAGCACACGCGTGCATTTGCGTGTTCCTGTGCATGCACCCAACACCGCTTTGAAAATCAATGAACTAAAACACTACATTTGAATACGAGGTCCAGAAAGTGCACGAATACTTATGAAGCCAGTGATCCCAAACTTCAAGTGTAGGAAAACAACAGCATTGGACTCACCAGAGCATCATGCAGCCCCAGCCCACCCGCCGTCTGCAGACAAAAGATCCGGAAAACAAGATAATCAAGGCAGAAGCGAGTCCTCGTTGGGAAGAAAGTGAATTAAGGAAAAACATATCTTTATCTCGTTGCTTCTGGGTTACTAAAGGTTGATAGTACGAGAGCAGAGAGGGCATGCGGCTCGCCACATTTCGGCGGCACCGGAATCGAGATCAGCCGATGACGAGATAAGAAAAAAAGGGGGGAAAGGAGATAAGCCGACGCGCCGCTCCGATGCCGAGAGCCGCACTGCATGTGTGGCCGCCCGGAGGAGAATAGAGGGGAGAGCGAATGGGGAGCTTGACAGAAAGAGGAGGGATCTATATCAAGAAGACACATAAACAAACAGTTTTCACGCACACACTGTGTAGTTGATAAAGTGGAGCAGTGTCTCATTTCCCCTTATCTCACAATTTTGTCCACTCAGAAAGATGACCTCACCTAGACCCTCTATTTCAGGGGTGTCAAACTCGTTTTAGCTGGGGGCCACAAATGCTATAAAAAAATCTCACGGGGGCCAGACTAGTAAGTTAAAGAGAAAGACAGAGGAAGAAAAAGAGAGAGTAAGAGAGGGAGGGAAAGAGAGAGCGATAAACAGATGGGGAGAACAAGGGAGACAGAGTAACAGTGAGAGAAAAAGAGAGAGCAGAAATGAGATATGAATGGAGAAGGATGGGGAAATGAATATAGAGAGAAAAAGAAAGTGAAAAAAGAGAAAAGATAAAAAGAAGCAGAGACGTGAAAGGACAGAAAGAAAAAGAGTCAGCAGGAGAAAAAGAGACAAAGTGAGGTGAGAGAGAGAGAGAGAGATAGGTCGAAAAAGGGAAAGAAAGAGGCTGAGAAACTAAGAGAAAAATAGAAAGAAAGAGAATTAAAGTGTAAATTAGAGAGAGAAAATAGAAAGAGAGCAAGACAGAGAAAAAGAAAGAGTTAGAGAGTGAAAGAGAAATATAGAAAAGTGAAAAAGAGAGAAGAGGGAGTGAACAGGAGAAAGAAAAAAGAGGCTGGAATAAATAAAAAAGAAGTGAGTCAGAGAGAAATGGAGAAATACTACCACAATTGTTTTGCAAGTGTTAACTGGCTTTGGTGACATCCGTTGGAAATATTTAAAACTACAGCTCATTTCCCTCTTGCACATTTCTCACTGTGGTCTTGCGGGCCAGATTTAAACCATTGGTGGGCCCGATCTAGCCCGCGAGCCGCCTGTTTTGACACCTGTGCTCTATTTCTTTACTCAGGAGTCTCCAACACCGAAGTAGCCCACGGACAGGTTCTGAAAATAGCTCATTAGTGTTGGGTCGTTAAGATTTTCCAGGAAATTTGATTTCCAATCGCCATTTTTAAGTAGTGGACTGAGTCTTTTTTTTTTAAACAAGACTTTTAATAATTCAGGCACGAAAGTCTCGTTCTCTCTTTCGGAGAGCTTCATCATTTTAAATCGAAAAGGAGTGACTTATTGACGGTCGACTTCCACCAAATGGACATCGATGTTATTCACTCTCCTCAGGTGTAGTTTCAGCGGCTTTTAAATCTGCTGTTATCAAACCTACCCTGAAACAACCCAACCTTGATCCAGAAAGCTTGCGTAATTATAGACCTGTGTTAAACCTACCGTTTCTTTCTAAAGTACTTGAAAAAGTTGTGGCACAGCAGCTGAACGATTTTATATCCGAGAACAATCTTTTTAAATCTATGCATTCTGGATTCAGGGCTAACCACTCTACTGAGACAGCCTTGAATAAGGTAACCAATGATCTTCTACTGGCAACGGACTCCGGCGCGTCATTACTCTTGCTGCTGCTAGATTTTAGTGCTGCCTTTGACACTGTGGGCCATAATATCTTACTAGAACGGTTGGAAAAATGTATTGGTCTCTCAGGAACCGTCCTTTTATGGTTCAGATCCTACCTCTCGGATAGGACGCATTGTGTTAAAAATGGTGAAATGACATCTGAGCCCTTTAGTGTTACCTTTGGTGTTCCGCAGGGTTCAGTACTTGGCCCCCTTCTTTTCAGCATTTACATGCTTCCATTAGGTGATATTATTCGCAAGTATAATATCAGTTTCCATTGCCTCGCAGATGACACTCAACCATATCTTCCGATGGAGGAATCTGTCACACTAAACTGTGAAAATTCTGAGGCCTGTCTCACTGAGATAAAAGAATGGATGGCACTTAACTTCTTGCGCTTTAACTCTGAAAAGACCGAAATGTTTAATTATTGGTCCATCTAAATGCCGTAACTTGTTCTCAAAAACTGCTATGAACATTGACAAATGTAATATCACCCAGAGTGACTCAGTCAAAAATGTAGGTGTCATATACCTGTATTTCACCCCAATCTGTCCTTTCAAACACACGTTAAGAATATAACTGGAACAATTTTTTTTCATCTTCGCAATATTGCTAAAATTCACCCTATGCTTTCTCAGTCCGACGCGGAGATTATAATTCATGCGTTTGTTCCCTCCCATCTCAGTATTTTGCTACTCTCCGGTCTCCCGAAGTCCAAAATCAAGAGGCCTCAGCTGGTACAAAATGCTGCAGCGAGGCTTGTAACTAAGACAAGAAAGTTTGATAACATTACCCCAATTTTAGCTAACCTGCATTTGCTCCCTGTTCCGGACTGGAGCCTTCACTCAGAAAATGCTGGTCTACTGGTGATCCCAAGAGCCAAGAAGAGATTTGCAGGTTCGAGAGCGTTCTCCATCTGGGTTAGCTCTTCCACCTGAGATTCGATCTGCAACCTCAGTGGAATTTTTTAAATCTAAGTTAAAAACACACTTCTTTTCTATAGCATATGAATAACCTATATTTCATGTTGACAATATCTGTTTATTATTTGTTATTGCAACATGCGTTACAGCCTGGTCATCCTGGAAGGAGGATTACCGCATGTGCAGTCCCTTCTTAAGGTTTCTTCATTTTCCCCATGTTGAGGTTTTTGAGTTTTTCCTTGCCCTCATGTAGGTTTCAGATTAGGGGATGGTGTAATAATAATCTGTGGTTTGCATTCATCTGTGGTCTGTGAAGCCCTTTGAGACTCCTTGTGATTAAGGGCTATATAAATACACATGACTTGACTTGACCTATGTGAATTGTGTAGATCAGGGGTGTTAAACCGGTGGACTTTTTGAATCTGGCCCGCAAAAGAACGCTCAGAGAAGTGAAAGAGAAAAACGAGCTGCAGGTTGAAATATGTCCACTTGATGTTGCCGAAGCCAGGTGCTTGTCGAAAAGACGCTTTACTTGTAATTCTCTCTTCTCGCTCTCACTCTCTCTCTTTCGTGGTTTTGCAGAAAATGAACAGTTACTGAGGCACTGTGTTCATGCAACTGTTGTGTCAAAAGCGAGGATCACTGCCCACGGAAGATAGATGGATGAATTAAATTAGATGTCCATGTTTCCATCCAATCAGGGTGGAGAATGGTCCACTGCAGCCCATAAATCAAACAACATGGATTAGATTGTAAGATGAACCGAGAAGGATGCTTATTGCTAAGATCGATCATTACAGTGCATGAAATCCCTACACCGAGAACAACACCAACACACATTACTGATTAATTTGAAGGGTTAGTATTTTTAATTTCTTGGCACACAGATCGACGTGACATTACAATAGAAACCTGACGGCGTTGCACTGAGTTGATGCAGGGGGGCATCGCACGAAATTTGAAGAAATCAATCCAGGCTGAGTGATAAAGTGTAGCTTGAACTAGTCTGACCAGCACTTTTTGCCTTTATCTGTTGCGCATTTGCAAATTCAAATTTTAATTCTAATGCTTTTTTTTATTTATTTATTTCATTCATCATTTATAAAGAACTAACAACTCTCTCTTAGACGAGGGAACAGAGGAATCGGGATTGGACCTATATTAATTACTCTTGTAAAAAGTTCGTCAAGAGCATCTTTGTAAGTTTTTGCGTCGCTTTTAAGAACCTCAACAGCTAAAATATATATATTCATTAAATTTCTGATGAACATTTGACAGGCATTGTTAATTGGCGTAGCAATACATGACCTGACATACATAAATGTATTACATGAATGGCTATAAAACGACTCATGCAATTATGCAGTCAACAGAAATCAATGAAATGACAAAACAGTAAAGCCTACATGAATAATTTTAATGCAAAATATCAAAAGTCTGTAGAAACGCTATTTTTTCATGCGTGAGACAGTAAAAGTGCCAAATATATATATATATATATATATATATATATAAGCGGCACAGCAGCTGAGTAGTTAGCGCGTCAAGTCAAGTTCTGACGTCCTAATCCTAACCTGTGCTATGTTTGCATGTTCTCCCCATGCTTGCGTGGGTTTCCTCCGGGCACTCCGGGTTTCCTCCCACATTCCAAAAACATGCATGTCAGGTTAATTGGCCGAATCCAAATTGTCCCTAGGTGTGAATGAGCGGGTGTGTTGTCTGTCTCTGCGTGCCCTGCCCTGCGTCTCTGGCAACTGGTTCAGGGTGTTCCCTCGTCCACTGCCTGAAGGCTCCAGCACCCCCGTGACCCTACTGAGGACAAGCAGTGCAGATAATGGATATGTAAATGATTAATAATGTATTTAGTCCATCCGGTAATTACAACTAGTTGTTTTCAGTGTAACACATGTTGGTGTATTTGAAAAAAAAAAAAAAAGAAATTGAAGAGTATACAGTATATAAACGAATTATATATATGTGTGCATAAACATAAAACAGGCTGGGTTTCGCTTAAAATGAACTGCATAGCGGTTAGCTTATGCTCATGCTGAGCGAAAAGGAAAAGAAAAGACATGTATTGGGTGTCTGGTGGCGCCATCCCTATATATATATATATATATATATATATATATATATATATATATATATATATATATATATCCCATTTAGAAATCAGGAGGGGTCTGAAATTTTTATCGTAGGTGCATGTCCACTAAGAGAGATAAACTATAAAGAAAAATCCAGAAATCACAATGCATGGTTTTTTAACAATTTGATATATCTGCAAATAAGTATTTTAACAATTGAGTTAATGAATGTTAATATGTGGTACAGTAGCCTTTGTTTGCTATTACAGAGGTCAAATGTTTCCTGTAGTCTTTCACCAGGTTTGCACACACTGCAGGAGGGATCTTGGCCCACTCCTCCACACAGATCTTCTCTAGATCAGCGTGTATATATATATATATATATATATATATACATATACACACCCATATTGTTTTACCTTTTTCGTTTGGCGACCCAATGTTGATTTGAATACGCAGAAGAAAAGGTCTGTCCTCCTTTAGACGGAAGATCCATCTTTAGATTTGAGACTTAAGTGAAAACATTCCACTCTGGTAGGTTGAGAAAACTTTTAATGTCCAGTTCGGGTTGTGCTACGAAAGGCACTATGGTAGATGCTAAATGCAGAATGAAGTTCATTTGCCCCAGATGGACACAAATGAAGCTGCAGTGAACATTGAGTTCCATTTTACACTTGCAGGGCAAAGGCTATACAGGGTACACTTGTTTTTAATAAGTAAATGTTTTTTGCAGAGATATAAAGTGACTCACTGAATAATACACTTGCTGCACATAGCAAGTGATGTGTAAAAAAATAAAAAAAAGCACAAAGGAGAGCAGATGGGTGGAATGTGAGTGCGAGACGTTCAAAACACACCTGAGGCAGAAGAGACCAAATGGGGGGGCGGGGGGAGAGAAGAAAAGCTGTCTGGCAATGCACAAAAATAGACATGACAGGAGAAGATGACAATGACAAGAGAGGTTGGGGGTGTCAGATGCGAACTCATACCAATGGCTAGAAAATGCAAATGACCAATTAAACAAAGGCAAATTTGTCAAACATCTTTTTAAATAAATAGTATATGCGGATGTATAACCATGCAAGGGTTTAAGCTCTGGCCCCCATTCGTTTACTATAATGTATAGACATGCATTTCATCCAACATTTTGACTTTACATTCCTGGTACTTTTACTTTTCTCTCACTTAATTGCAGAGACCAGCGCCTCATGCAGGATCGTTTTAGTCACTGCAGATGACATCACACTCCAATTCTATTACACTGAAAATCAACGTTAACAATCTTAACATCCCCAAGAACACCAAAACAATAAGTACACTCCAACAAAGTGTGTGGTATAATCACCTCTGTGAAATACTTTTATTATTTTCAAAAGACAATCTTTAGCGCTTTAACTTTATTCAAAACTGTTAACTTGCCTAAAAAAAAAAAACCCGAAATCTCATTAAAACAAGACTAATTTAGATTATTTCAATCAAGTCAGCTATAAATACCCTAACCCGACATAAGGCATTAAACATAGTGTGGTGCATACAGTGCAGTTTTTTAACTTCTAATTAGCGTAACGGAAGGGAAAATAACACGTCAAACCAGGTATAGCTTTAAAAGAAAGAAAAAAAAAATCAGTTCAATAGGATGGTACAAATGACAAAAGGGTAAATTCTTGTGGAAATGTTGGTAAATTCAGACAAAAATGCAATTAAATGACATTTAGGCTGGACATGCTCGCGTTGGATCCAATTCACACGAGTTTATGATGGACACGCAAGAATTAATAGGTACGAGGTGGTGAAGTGGATGTTTGTGGTCAGGCGTAAAGAGGCTGGTATCCGCTCCTTCGACTTTTGCTTTTGCAGGCAATCACGCACACGCTGAGCATCCCGAAGAACTGCACAGTCACAAGAATACGTTTTTAGAGTTCAAGATAAATGGGATGAGAGATACTCGCACTAAAATGAGGCTGAATGTGTGTCCATTCATTCATCTTTGTGCCTTGATACATTTTCTTCAATAAACTTGTGCTTAATGTTCAAGGGAATCAAAAATGTTTTTTCAACCCTTTCAGAATAAAATAGATCATATACTAAAAAAAAAAAACCCCACAAAATAAATAGATCTTTTGGATCGTCAATGAGTTTTAACAAACTTGTATATGCATTACATACAACATTGATTCCTGATGCAATTACTTTGGAAATGCCATTTTAAACAGCAACTATTTATCTACACCAGGGAATATTTTAGCCCGTTTTCAACATTGTTTTATTATTTTACAATGCATTTTTCCATTATCAAATGCATCATTTTACAACCCACTTCTGTTGTGTTTGGATAATGATGGCTTTTTTCCTGGTTTTAGGATTGGACACCTGCAAATTATGACTATCCATCTTGTTATATTAACTATTATTGCACACCGTTGTTCCTTCTTCTGACTCATGAACTGTTTATATGTCACTATCGGCCAATCATTTAATTTATTAAAATAAGTAAAACATTAATGTTTACAAATAAAATATTCTTAGGGTTTGCAAATATATGTTTTTATCATTTGAAACATTACTTTTCTCAGTAATTGTTTGGGGGGTTAACAAAATGCTTAATATGAGCAAAACTATTAAACATATTTAACTTTGTTTCTCAATTAAAAACAATCAAATACAGAAGTTAGAAATTATGAAAAAAGAACAGAAGGTTTTTTTCATAGTATATATTATAAATTATAACACTATTATGAACTCTCCTTAACTTATCAATCACTCTAAGCGAATTTACAGTTTTTGCCATATATTGCTAGCAATTAATAGTTCTTTACAACAAAATTGCTATTTTCAACAAAATATCCAATATTTGCAGATGTTTTTTTTACAAAATGAAATGAAATGATCTGCATTTATATAGCGCTTTTCAAGTCAATGACTTCCCAAAGTGCTTTACAATGTGCTTCACATTTCCCAATAGCAGCCTTGCAGCCAAAATAACTTTAAAAACATAACGCACAGGGTTGTTTTTTCCAAACAAATTCAAGGTATTTGTTGCTGCTAGCATATATATATATATATATATATATATATATATATATATATATATACACACACATACATACATACATTACGTAGGCATAGTATTTCTATATTTTCGTAAAAATGATCACACCATTTAAAAATGATGATTATTAGAAATTCTAAAGATTACCCATTTCTTTTATAATCACGTATGTAACACATGAAAGTCATCAAAAATGTATACAAAAATAAGATAATAAAATTAAAAAAATATTTCAAAAATTTAAACAACTAAAGCTAATTTACTGGTGGCAAGACTCATCGTTTCAAACACTCCCAAAATCAGATTAGAGCATCAAAACCATCTTAAGGTTATTTTACCTTGATGACGGCAAAGCCCAGAATGACCAACATGGCGTACTTGAGCACATCCTGCAGGAACTGCTCCAGCTTGTTTTCGCAACCCTGTAGGCACACAAGCACAGAGACGTTTTTCGTGCTCCATCTCAACAACAGTCTGTGACCAAAGATGTCTAGCAATCATATTTTAGTTTACCTCCAAGTTGAGCAAGTTTAATTGATCCAACCTGCCGGTGCACGGTGCGCTGACGTTTTTACAGCAGGACACGGGCACTGTGCTGTTGTGGCTCCGGTACCAGGTTGTGTTGAACCAGCTCGTATAGTTGCTCACACCACAGCACTGCAACTAAACAAAGAATAAGAATTTCAAAATATTATTTCCATCGCCGACGACAATTAAAAATGATGCTGTGCAAACCATCCAACCAACCTGAGTCTGCACGTAGTCCACTGTTTTAGTCTCAGGGCCATCGCCATCATACTTTGCAAAAACTTCGTTCATGGAGTGATTGACATCCCCGTTGATCTACAAACACATCAAAATAAAACAAAGCAAATTTAGAATTATAATAAAAAAGCAATGACATTCTTGACTTTAATCTTCAATTTCCATTTTTTAATGTCACAATTAACACGTAGACGTAAACAAGTGAACTGCATTTAAACACAGAATTTATGGAGAGTTATTTGTGCACTCACGTTGGGTGGAAGAAAAAGAGGACATTTTATTTCGTACGCTTATTTTATGCTTCACTTTGAAGTAAAAATTGTTGCCTGAAAAGTGCTACACAAATGCATTTTGATTGATTGAATAGAGAATGTTGGATCTATAAGTAACATGGGAAAATAACCAGCAGATGTTGCCGAGGTCGACGAAGTGACGCGTTTCAACTTGTAAGTCTTGTTGGATAAACGAACGCAATCATTATTAAAAAAGATTAAGATATAACAGCATATATTGACTTGAAAACCAAGGTAAAAAGATAAACAAGGAAAAATAAAGTGCTTTTTTTTCTTAAAAGAAAATAAAAAAGTATTTCACTAGTGTTTTTGAGCTTAATAATTAGCTGATGAACAGAAGAACAATCGATTCCTGTCAGTGAAGACTCACTTTGCCTTGGTAGATAAAGCTCAGCACCAAAACGGCCACCTCAGCTGCAAACATCACCATGATGATCAGAAAGAACTACAAAAGACGAATGAAAAATTCAAGTCGGACTTTGTGCTGCAAAAGTGGTGTTGCTTCGTTTCCAGGATGTGGAACTTACAAAACTCAAGCCCACTTTGGACTCTCTCATGGTGGCACAGCATCCAAGCAGGCCAAAGATGAACATGAACACACTGATGCCGATGATGACCACGGCCGGGACGACCGTGTACTTGTTCTGGATGAAGTTCTCAAAGGTGCCATAGCTGCTCAACACCTGAGAGCCGACGTAGGCTAAACCCGCACCTGCAGCCTGGAATAAAAAATAAAAGGCACACAATCTTCACAATCACAGTCTACTTTCACCTGGGGTGTCAAAAGCGCATATGGGAGAAGGGCCAAAAAAATTACAAGCAGAGGGCTGGACTATTTAAATGTAGAAAAATCTTAAAATGATGCATATAATCCAGTGCATTGGTTCTCAACTTCTCTGGCTACAAGACCAATTATCTTATCCTGATTACAAGCCACAGCAGCAGAGGGCTGGACCAATTAAATCTAGAAAAATCTTAAAATAACGTCCAGTGCATTGGTTCTCAACTGTTCTGGCCTCAAGAAATGTTCTGGCCTCAAGACCAATCATCTTACACCGACTACAAGACGCAACCCAAACCAAGAAAAAAAAAATTATACTTCTCAAATTTATTGAATTAAGGGCTGTGCAGTTTAAACCAGATGTAATATATTGATTATTTTTTTTAAATGACCAGTAAAACCAAAAATGACTACAGGTAAAAATATTTCCATTGATTCTCAATTAGTTATGATGATAAAAACTAAAACACTTCACTAGATTTGTCTTTAAGTTGATAAAATCGATCTCATATATTTTTGCTGCGTCTGTGTTTGGCCATGCTCAGTGTGTGTAAACAAACTTTAATGGTCTTTTTTCTGTGGCATAAAAGACGGTGTTATTTTCAGGGCATTATCGTCACCTATCATTAGGAGTGTAATTGACCATTCATTTTTTTTTTGTGTGTCGTTTTGCCAAGGCAAAAGGCCGGCGGCCCACTGAAATAGGACCCAAGGTAAGTTGCGACCCACCAGTTGAGAAACACTGGTCTAGTGAACCAAATTGAACCTTTTAAAAACCTAAAAAATATTCTAATATGATCAGATGAATGAACCTAGATTTTTTTATCGCTGTCTGTAACCCTTAATTGGAAATACAGAAAACTTTCTCGGGGACTGGATTTGACAATTTCCTCACAGCTTAAACCACAAGAGATACTTGCAAGTTGATTGATGAATCACAATCTTTTAATATTGAACGCAACTTCATGCAGTATAAGGTAAAGGTAAGATCTCATGCTGACCTACCCCAAATTTAAAATACTACATTCAGGACAGGTTTCTCTTGCTCACCAATTTTTCTTTATATGAATACACATTCTTAAATTCGGTGGCACGTGACCAAGATATATAAGAGTTTACTTATGATTTGGTCTTTTGTTTAAATGAAAGATAGTCCATTATGGACTTCTAGAGCCAATCTGACCTCTTTTAAACCTAATTTTATTGATACCCATGCAAGCAAGTCTATTTGACCACTGTTGAACCAAATCTTGTATAATGTGACCTTCACTGGTATCAGTAATAGGACAAAAAAATCAGCTGCACAGAGAAATTGGACGAAAACGGAGCGTTTTTGATATCATCTATTGTAGTCCCATGTGAGTTTATCAAAAAAGTGCTTAACCTCATGACCAGCTTTTTTCTTTTTTTGCCAACATGTGACTCGATAAAAATGACGGTCACATTGAGATTATGTTCATACTATCTGTTAATCCGTGAGAAAGACAAGCTACTGCGATCCACTAAATACTTATCAGCGCACCTTGAATCCCTTTTCACCTTTGACCAGGTTTTATCAGTGAACTGGGGGAAAAATAGATACCTTAATGTCAATTAAGGACATTTTGTGGAAGCAAGCGATCACCTTTCTTCTCATTTGGCAGCCTCATGACTCATGTCTGCTAATCACTCTACAGTCACGGGACGACCATGGGCTTGTTCGTTCCCCTCAGGGTTGCCCCGTAATCTCCCAAAGAAAGAATGAACGTTTGCTGTGAAATGGTGCAGCAAAGAGGCTTTGCTTTTCTTGTTGGCGTGGAACTGTGGCAGCCACTCTGTGTAATGTGGCCAAATCCAACAGAACCTACAGTTGTAGTGGCAAGAAATGTCTGTGTCAGTGGCATTTTGAGCAATTCTAAAGGAGATACCACATTTTAAGTCTCCCGCTCCCCTCTCAACATGGATACAAATAAAAAAAAAAATGACTCTTAAACTTCCATGAACTAGATTTTCTTTTATACCAGTGTTCAGCAACCTTTTCTAGAAGACTGATCAGTTTAATTTTGGGCTATTTTTTTGCGGTTTGACCCAATAACATTTGTAATAATAATAATTCCAATAATAACAAGACCATTTCCACTGTGTAATC
Source organism: Urocampus carinirostris (assembly GCF_059441175.1). Lineage (NCBI taxonomy): Eukaryota > Metazoa > Chordata > Actinopteri > Syngnathiformes > Syngnathidae > Urocampus > Urocampus carinirostris. The sequence continues at coordinate 19,907,904 of NC_142353.1, read as the reverse complement.
ACTAGACCTAGATCTAGAAAACATAGGCAAGGCATTAGATAGTATCTTATCAAACTAGTTATACTCACGGTACCTTGTTGTACAACGTTGTTTTGGCTGGACTCTTTCCAATAATACTTCATTACAACGTTGTGCAACATGGGTATAAATAGTGTGATGATGCGATAACATCAAATTCCTTTTCCTTGATTTAGAGCTCTCACCGCCAAGATCCAGGTCTGATTTCTGTTGCATCAAACGCAAGTAAATGAGGTCAATGGTAATTGATGACTGAGCATTTATTGCTCATTACCGGCGGTTCATTACGATGATAATGTGCACCCACTTTTTTTTTAATGGAAAAGAAAATGAGCGCATACACGGATAAATATGGCAAAGGCAAAAAATAAGGCACATTTTTCTTTCTGTGCGGCTACAAAATGACCCACGCCCCGGTAGGTCTGTCCTATATATATCCTATGTCTTGAATCAGAGTTTCTTCACAATATTGTTCATGTGTCCTCAATAGTCAAAAGAGGACAATCTGAATAATAGCTTTGTTTTCCTTGCCTTATCCCTGATTAATCAGGGGTCGGCTCGCATATACATACGTGCAACTATGTACAGTGAATGATGGGACAATAGTTCTACCCAACCGACGTGTTGTTGGGAGTCATTGTGTAACCTCATCTCATCTCATCAGCTGCACCGCTTATCCTCAGTAGGGCCGCGGGTGTGCTGGAGCCCATCCCAGCAATCATCCGGCAGTGGGCAGGGGACACCCTGAACTGGTGGCCAGCCAATCGCAGGGCACACGGGGACAGACAACTCGCTTGCTCAGTCACACCTAGGGACAATTTGGACCGGCCAATTCACCTGAAATGCATGACTTTGGAATGTGGGAGGAAACCCACGCAAGCACGGGGAGAACATACAAACTCCTCACAGTAAGGCCGGGAACTGGATTTGAACCCACGCAGGGGGTTCCCACGACCTCAGAACTGTGCCGCACACGCGCTAACCACTGCGCCGCCGTGCTGCCAGAATTCATTGTGTAACCAAATGCCCCAATTCCAACCCCTAACGCCAAACAGGGGGGCAATTGGTACCAATGTTATAAGTCTTAGGTATTATTCAGCCGGGGTGCGAACCAGCAGTTTACTCCAAGGCCACAGAGCTGGTTCAACCTGAATAATATTTTGGTTTTGGATGAGTTAAAAAGCAAAAGTATTCTTTATCTCTCAAGGGGTAGAAATTCTATTTCATATCAACTGACATGGACATAAACCCACTGGCCATAATTTAAGCGGTTCGTAAGCTTAGGTAAGGAAAAAAAATGTTCTAAATAGTATTAGTTAAGTTGTGTTTTACATCTTTTTGAAATGCTCAGGGTCTAGAACAATAGTTTGGAAATATCTAAGACATTGATCATTTACTTTACTGTAAATAATCAAAAACTAAGAGGGCTGATAAAAGGAGCAAAAACAGCAATCAATTGGGGGACCGTAAAAGCACGGAGCAGTGGGAAAAGTGGCTTCCTCGTTTGAGATATGAGTCGAATTAATTTTATGTTAGCTGCAAAGACGAAAAGTATGCTAAAATTTAGGTTCCTACAGGCAAGAATTGTCATCTGTGGTCTGCGTTCAATCCTATTGATCGCTTTCAGGAATCCCTTTCCTTTTTTTCACACAAAGAGAAAAATAGAATTGCAAATGAGGCCCACGATGACTCACATTCCACAACACAGCACCTTCAGTCATGATAAAAGATAACATACAGCATTTAAGATAGAAGTTTCCAAGAGTTCAAATCCAAAGCACAACAGCAAATCTTTATCCCAATTGCCACATGGTTGCACGCTTTTGTGGGGTGTGATGTCATAAACAGCCGGATGTCAGACTATGCTTTATTAGTGGTAGCGATACTGGGTACTTTAGTATCGAACTAATCCAAGTAAATACATGGTAGAATCTATCAATACCGACACTTTATGCTGGGTAATGTCATGATAATTAAATAATTTAAAATGTTCTTTTTTTTTTTATTAAATAAGTACAACGCAAATTTTAACAGCATAAAAAACGAGAATATTCGTATTAATACTCTCTAAGCACAAAAGTCAAGAGTCAAACAAACTAAAATACGGCATTTTCAGGACTATAAGGCGCACCGAAAAAACAAATTTCCCAGAGATTTGAAAATGCGCATTATAATCTAGTGTGCCTTCACAGAGCTGGAAATACGGTAAACACCTTCGCGAATGCATAACTACAATAAAATGCCTAAAATTACAGTAACCATTCATAAATTAAGATTCATTTTAGCTGTGAAACCAGTTTCCCTAATATTTATTTTCTGTGAAATACGTTTTTTTATCTACTGTTTCAATCTCATGTGCCTTACAGTTCAATGTGTCTTTAATATGAAAAAAAGTTTACAAGGGGGTATTTCTGAGGGTGCATCTTATTAGCAGCCAAAAAATATGGCACATCTTTGCAAAATATTTTGAATATACAATTTGTAGCAAAAATGAAGTGAAACCACAATTGGATTGAATTTGAAAGTTATAAATGTATTTCTAATCCTAAAACACACCATCATTATTATCGTGATAGTTTAAAGAGGAAGACAGTATTAACAGGATTCCTACAGCTTGAGGCAAGTTAAAATCAAGACTTTAATACTTTTTTTAAATGCTCTTCGAAATCAAATTTAAGACCAAGCTGATAAAGAAAAAAAAAACAAAAAAAAAAAACCACCTTATAATTTGGAGGCAATTTTAAACATATATTTATTAATTTTGAATGCACATGTTGGTCCAATTGAAAAATTTCCGTCTGAAGAACATAGCACTCTCCAAAGTTTTAGACATGGAAAACCATGAATAAAAAGTACAGTACATCATGGATCCTTGGTCAAAATGGACTCATTCCAAAGAATTCTTCTGCTACATTTACGAAGCATTGTTTTCATTAAAAATTACTTTTACAGAATGTTTATAGTTATGATTATTAATGTGTTCTCATTTTTAAGATTCTTGAAAATTGGATTAAGACATTTTAATGCAAATTAAGGCCTTATTTTTGGACTAATGAATTTAATGCTTTTCAAGACTTTTCAAGGATCGAAAGGAACCCTGATTTGTTTAAGACATTGGTATCGATCTGACCCAATTACTCGCTCGATATTTGTATCGATCCAACCACCCTTGCCCCGTTTCAAGTTCACCTGTCTCTTAAAGCCAAGCCATGATCATTTCATGTTTCAATTCTATAGTCGACTCTAGAATGGCAAAATTGACTCAGCCTTCGATGGTTGCTTGAGATTGAGGCACACAGAATAAAACACAATAATAAAAATAAAATAAAAATAAAAAAAATGTTTTGACCTCCTTTTAGACCGGTGCTTCTTAACTGGTGGGTCGGCACCCTGCAGTGGGTCACGGGCATTTGCCTTGGCAAAATAATGCTGAGAGGAAAAGAATGGAGGGTCAATTACAGAGTAGATGGCTATAATGCCCGTCCCATTCTCGTGGTTCGCGCCCCGGCCGAGTCATTCCTAAGACTTAAAAAGTGGTCGGCGGCGCCCTCTGTTGGCTGCGGCTGCATCGGCTCGCTACAACGGGTCAGGTGCAATCGACATTTCGTTCTGTGTACATTGTTACACAGAATGACAATACAAGGAAATTATTATTATTATTATTATTATTATTCCTGTTTTGTCAATCAGCACCGTCCCAATTGCGTTTGAGAGGGACCACATCTCATTTGATTGTGATTTAGTTTGTTTTATTTTTCTACCCATAATAATGGGTCCCAAAAAAATAAGTGATCAGGTGGACGTGTGGGGAAACAGCAACAACGGTCGAGTCAAAGATGGAAATTATTGCGAAATACGAAAATATTGTGCAAGTCTCGACCATTGAAGGACTTCTCGAATGTACAGTAAATGTCATATTTCTAGCTCTTTTCCCAGTATGCAGATTTTTATAATCTACACAATTAAGTTGTATAATTGTTCTTTTAGTGTGTGGCTATTTTAAAGCAGTATCAAGGGGGTCGCTTATATCTGAGTACAGTACTTTTAGTCATTTTGTCTTTGTTTAAAAGGTAAACATATTCTACGCTCTTTGCTTTGACCTGCAGAATCCTTTCATTCGATACATTTAAGAAGTGAATTTCTTTTTCTTGATTTGGGTCGCAGCTTTTCATTAGGGTGGAATAGTGGGTCCTCAGGTAAACCATTTGAGAACCACTGCTGTAGTCAACAGATCTCAACGTTTGTTTTCATTTGATTAAGAGCTCACAAATGAACTCATTAGTTGAACTCATTACGATCATAACGGCTAGACCCAGGTAAAATCAGGGTTAGGTAGGGTTACTTTAACTGGATTACTTTCAATTACTTTTGGATTACTCCAATACCAAATATGCTATCAAAAGACAAAAGAAAATAAATATGAATAAAATGACTCAATTTTGTGCAGGCTTGGGGAGTAACGAAATACATGGAACGGCAAAAATGATGTTGGCAAGCTGTTTGGATTTATTTTCATTTCGTTTCTGTCGCATTTTATGTTAGTTTTGCCGGAGATCAAAGCGATCAAAGCCAGGAGAGAAAGCTTACCACGTGTTGGGAGTCATACATTTTAGTCATATTTAGTTTATTTTGTCTTTTATTAGCATATTTGGCATTGGAGTAATCCAAAAGTAATCGAAAGTAATCCAGTTAAAGTAACCCTACCCAACCCTGGTTAAAATAGGTGTTTGCAGTGTGGCCCAAAATCAGTATCGTTCAGAGAATGACAAGAGTAAAATCTCAAAAAAGGATTTAAATGTGGATAAAAATGAAATGACGTCGACAGTTAATAAATAAGAAACTAGACTAAAAAAACATTCGAAAATGATTCAATAATGCGGAAATAGGTTTTTTATTGAACTTCCGTAAAAATCAAAGACGCGATAAGAACCCCGTTAAACGTTTTAACCAAACACTGCTGTTATGTTGAGGACGCAACTAAAAGCTTGAAAGATTTACTGAACACTATAACTTACCCAGAAGACCAGACTGAGGAAAAGGAGGACCGTTTTGGAGGTGATAATTCCGCAGTCCATGTTTTAACGCCGCGTAGGTGGTTAGGACTCAAGAGATGAGGCGGACACCAACCTGCCGAGTTACCGCGTCGGCCCCTTTAGTCTTTAGTCACGAGGGATCCAGGCAGTGTGACGTCACTCATGACGCAAGACGTTCACATGATCCGAACGTCGAGGGGGTGTGCAAGTCCCCACCACTCAGCAAAGTTTCCTTCCTGATTGTTGGGGAGAACAGAAAGTTTTGACACATGTTTGCTGTTATTAGTGTCAATAAATTTGTTCAAACCAAAAAAAAACTAATGCTGTTTTACTGAGTGCATTTAGCTGCTTGATAATCTAAGAGTATCAAGATTTAGGCTAGGTTAACACTGCCGAGCTGTTCATTCCCTACTAAATGCCTGCTTGTTTCATACCTGTCAAACTCCGCGGCTCCATGCCCTTACAAACTACAAAAAAATCTTGCACCATATTTTTTTTTTCAAACGTGTTTGTCCATGTAGTTTAACATGTTATATTGTACATGTTTTTCGTTATATCATCTATATTGTTAATTAACATTTTGTTGTGAGATTCTGAGTTGCTTGGCATGAATGAGATTTATTAAAAAAAAAAAAAAAATTAAGTAGCTTGGACGTTCACTGTAGAAGGAAAAATACATGCAAATATAATTACTGTATTTTCGCACTATAAGGCGCACCTAAAAGCCTTTATTTTTTTCAAAAACTGACCATGCGCCTTATAATACAGTACGCCTTATATATGGATCAATGTTAAGTCGCAAAGTCTTGCAACTAAAGCAAGGAGCCGCCGACTAGATTTTCCCCCGAAGGCGAAGTCGTCCATGGTGTATGCTGGGATCTATATACCGGCGTTTCATTTCCTAACCAATGTGTCAATCATCAATTGAATCAGTCACTATTGGCTAGTTATTCGGAGGTAAAGGGGGCGGATCCTGTTTATCATTTACATGCTCGCATAGGCTAAAGGGGCAAAACAAAGCCTGCAATTGGCCGAAAAAGATGAATGTGAATCAAACGTTGGGTTGCACTACGGCATAGAGAAACTATATTTACTATTATGTATTTGTAAATATTTTACTCTCCTGGATTTACTACACTCACGGTTGTAAGAAGACTATGGTTACGTATCATTAATAAACGTGAAGGCTGCAAGAGAACTTAGGTGAGCTATGCGGATTTATATTTTCTCGGTATCTTGTTTTAGAATGATCTTAATGTTTCTGTGATGAGTCTATTTTTAAACTAAATTCAATCAAAGTGTTTATTGTCATATGCACAGTAAATAACCCCGTTTCCCTGCACAATAAAATTCTTACTTTGCTGTCCACACAGTTGCCAGCAAAAAATAAAATGGAAACTAAGAAATGTTTGTTTGGTGACATCGTACGGACACCGCATCTGCACGTGTCTACGACACGTATTTGCTTCTTTGCAAGCTTTCGGAAAGTTATGGGGGTAATAAGTTTGACTGAACTCTCACTGTTTTGTCGACGTTTCCATTGTAGCGCCTCATAATCCGGTGCACCTTATGTATGGAAAACATAGGACCAATAACTATTTTTTGGGGGTGTGCCCTATAACCCGGTGCGCCTTATAGTGCGGACAATACGGTAAGTAGAATTTTCTTATTCAAATTATGAATTCATTTTCTGCATTAAATTATTATTGGTAATGTACTGAATAAAGGGATAACAAACAAAGCTGTCTTTTTTCATTTTCTCCTTTTATACTTCCTTTTTTTCTTAACTTCTTTATACAACATAATAATTCGTAATATAATGCGTCAAAGCAAGTGAGCCGTTTGAGAGCCGGCTTTCTTTAATGAGTTGAGCCGAAAAAGCCGGTTCTCTAAAAAGAAACGGACTTCCTTTCACTAGACAACTACCACGGAATTATGCATGATGGGAAATCCCCTGGCGCACAGTAGCATCCAAACGAAAAAAAAACGATACCGAGATAGAGGCTACTGCGGCGAACTCATTTGACTTGATTGATTTGCTGTTTTGTGATAGTCGTGTATAACAGATGGTACCCATAATTGACAAATTTGCGTTTTTCCGTACGGATTTTCTTGTACGTTAACACGTCTTAAAATGCATAATAAACGTACTTTGTACGGAAAAAACGTACAGGTTGACAGGTATGTTGTATACAACTTATTCTCCTGTGTAAACGCCTCAACTGGTTTGCATGCGCAAAAGAGGACACGGGACGTCACGTGCAATGCCCTCGTGTTTGCGGAAGTACTCATGGATTTCCCCCCATTGAATGGTTTCCGTGAGGTGTGATTTAAATGTAGGTATTGTTAAGTATCAACAGAGGATACGATCACTTTATTAATGAGCACCGCTGTTCCTCACAGCAGCAACATCTTACGAATCCAGCTGGATGTGATAGGATGTTGGTTGTTGTGTCAGTTACGAAATAAACAAGTGGTCATCTTTTGTGAACGTGTCAAATCATGACATTCAGTGTTTTCGTCTGCCGTGGTTGTTGAATTCTCCGCTTCCTAGCGCCTGGTTGAAGGCAAAATAGTGACATCTGCCCCCTCTCGATAACGTGCAGGACGCGTGAATGCGTCTAATTTTAAAATAGGATATGTATCGTATTTAGGACCACATATAAAAGTGGCCAGGGTCTGGTTGGAAAAAAACAAATTTGTCCCTTTCAGACGGACATGAACAGTTCGGATACATGTCATGTCCATGCAAAAAAAAAATCTGATTTCACTTCAATGTGAACCTAGCCTTTGCCCCAGTGTATACAGATGGGGTGGCTAATCTGAACACACGTGTAACAGGATTTGGGTTGGCTGTGCCAGGAAAAGGGGTGGGATATAGGCTGTAGGTAGGCAACCCGCGGCTCAGGAGCCGTATGCGGCTCTTTAGAGCTGGCCACTGGCATCTTGTCGTTTTTCCCAAAAAAATTACAAATGGAAAGAGTTTGGGGCGGGAAAGATAGTTTTGATTTGATATGGTTCATATCGTAGGACAAACATGACATTTAACGTTTCCATTGCTGTAAAATGTTTATTTAACATGGTTGGGGAGGGGGGTTACTTTCAAAATGTAATCCGATAAAGTTACCAATTACCTGTTGCAAAATCTAATCAGTAACGTAAACCATCCATCCATTATCTGCACCTCTTATCCTCAGTAGGGTCGCGGGGGTGCTGGAGCCCATCCCAGCTATCTCCGGGCAGTGGGCAGGGGACACTCTGAACTGGTTGGTAACAAATCGAATACCACAATATTGAAGTAATGAAACTTGATTAAATTGAATTGTCTTTGGTTACTCCAAAACCAAATATGCTCATATAAAAGACAATTAACTAAATGTAAATAATGTTAAAAAAAGTTGTTAGTTAAATGAACAATGTAATGTTGAAAAATGGAGGAAAGCAAGATCAGGTAGTCCAACAAAACCATGCTCACATTTTAATTACATACTATAGTGTATTAAGCAATAATAAAACTTTCTCTTTCACAGGGCGGATAAGATATGCTTTGTTTTAGTTCACATCAAGGGCACAAAGTTAAAGGCACAGTGTTTTATTTGACCACCATTCTTTCGTGCGACCAAAAACGAGTGCTAAGAATCACAAGAATAAAAATTACGGACATCTAAAGTGACCAAACTGCATAATTCTTCTTTTTATGACAAACCTTTTTGGGGTGAAATTATTTCCATCTTAAAGGGACCGTGTGTATTATTCGGCTACTAGATTATATTCTGTCATAAAACAGAAAACGAGCGCTCTAAAGCGCAGGAATACAAAGTACCGCGACTCAAAATAACCAAAGGCCTTCATTTGTAAAAGGTTTCTTGGGTTTAAAATGGTTCAATCTTAAAGGAACAATGTGGTATTTTGCCACTAAATGTTACTATATTCAGTCGTGAAACTGAGTGTTAAAAATTACTGGTAAGAATACTAACTATAGAGACTAAAAATGACCAAACTGCTTCATGTTTTTTCCAAGGCTTTTTGGGAGGGAAATGTTTGAATATTAAAGGGATAGTGTATTAATTGGCAACTAGATGTCATTGTATTATATCATCAAACCAAAAACAAAAATACCAGGAATACAAACTACAGAGACTTTAAGTGACCAAAAAGAATGATTTTTGCTCTCGTGTTTTTGCCCAGCCTTTTGCCAGTTTTTTTTTTTTTTTTTTTTGGCTACCTGTAACCGCAAGATGGCTGACAATTATGTCATGTCCCTTTAAGTTAGGCTCACAACAAATAAATATAAATTGCTGGACCAATGAGTATTTATTTAAAAAAACACTCTTTCATAATTCTGTTTTTGGCTGATTTTTTAAATCTGTATTCTTTTTTTGATGAATTACATTTTCTTTACTACTTAAAGGCATTGAATATTACATTCTGTTCCTTTAAATCCAGTCCTAGCAGATTATTCAATAATTTATTACTTACTGATTGACAGTGAAAATGGCCCGGCCTTGCCAAGCTGATAAATTTGATTGGGCTGCTTGGAGTGGTTGGTGTTTGGGAGCTGCAATATCCAATTTGACCGCCAGAGAGCGTTAGGGACCCCCCCAAAAACAGGCTACACAAAAGCCGATGTTTATCAAATTTGTTGGTATTTATGAGGGGTGCCTTGACACAAAACCTAGCTGAAGACACTCTCGCAGGCCTTAATTACAACTGTGTACATTTTCACGAAAATCGATAGACCGCGCTGCCGGGCATTCTACTTGGGCAAGGTTGTTGGGGCCGTGTTTTGTTGACAATGCTCCAGGGAGACACTATGGAGTGCCAAAGAGCCGCATGCAGCTCCTGAGCTGATTGTACTCGAAAGCAGATGTGTATTGATTATGTTGGTATTTATTGAGGGTGCCTTGACACTAAACTAGCCAGCTAAAGACATTCACAGAGGCCTAAAGTACAACTGTGTACATTTTCACGAAAATCGGTTCAGTCGTTTCGCAGCCTATAAGTCACATATAAATTAAAACACACTCACACAAATTGGGGTGTATAAATAAGTCTAGATTAATCATAATACAGATACCTACCTACTGATAAATATATCTGATAAATACCTGCTTCCAGGGAACAATAACAGATAACTTTTTCATCAAGTACATGCTATGTTTACAAAAACTTACTTTTTAATGTGTGTCTTTATTTTTATTTGCAAATAAAATCATAAATTACAGCTCTGGTAAACATGTATCCAAAAAGTAGTGTTGTATAAATTACAGGGACTATCATACAATCAATCAATCAAGCAATTAATCAATCAATAAATCAGTCCAGAGGTGGTGCTGGAGATTGACATCATGCTCAACCCTGCATATGTAGCATGAAAAGGGTGAAAGTAAGAAAAGGCCTGCCTCAGGTTGAGTCCAAACGCTAACCCAAACCCGAAAACAAAGATGAAAAAAAAAGAGTTTATTCGAGCATGTCTAAGAAATGCATGTACAGGCACGCACATCATGAATGAGCTGACAGAGGCTGCAATAATGACACAAGCCAGGAGATGGCATTAGAGTAAGAAAATTCTAAACTCTGTACTGCGCCTTTAAGAAAATTGAAATATAACGATGAGCGTAAGAGCTTCAAATCTTTTTTAAGTAGTGTGATAACTTTGGTGTCATCTCTTATTTACCAGATCATGAATTACACACACCCCTATTAATTTTCCTAGAATGTATTTGTAATTGTATGTATCTTTTTATTTTATTTTGATTGCAAATTGCCCAGAACCCGTTTTCAACTATTTTTATTGAGCAAAAATAGTCTCAAGTTTTGAAAAGGTTGTATAAAGCTATTCAATTTGTAATTTTTCGATTGGGTCCAGGGGCGTTTTTAGGTTCAGAGCATTGGGGTTGATGAACACCCTGATCGAGGGTGGGCAAACTACAAAACTAAATATCAAATTTAGTGCTTAAATACAAGTCCAACAAAATTTGTCTTAATTTTGATTTAAAAAAAATAAACTATAGAAGTACTTGAAAATACTATGACAGTAATACTATGATACAAATAACTATAACAGAAATATGAGAACAAAAATACTACAAAATTACAACTTTAGTAATATAAAAAACTTAAGAGTGACTACAACGATACTAGCATGGAAATATTTTAAAATACTTCTACAGATATACTACTAAAATGCCACTACAGTAACACTACAATTCAGAAAATACTGCTACATAAATATTGCGACAAAAATACTTCTACCGAAATATTACCACAGAAATTATACAAAAATACTACAGACATACTGCAAGTATATATCAGGGAAATGCTAAAAATATAAATACTAATATACAGTGATACGGTAAATACAGCTGTAGAAATACTGCAAAATAAAAGTACAGTAATACACTGTGAATAAACTGTAGAAATACTATAAAACAAAGTACTACTGTAGAAATACTACAGAATAAAAGTACAATAATACTACAAAAAATACTACTGTAGATATACCACAAAAAAGTACATTAATACTATAAAGATACCACAGACATACAACAGATGTACTACAAAATAAATTCTATAGAAAACAATACACAAATACTACTGCGGAAATACTATAATGTGGTGCTAAGAATTAAATGGAATCTTTTCAAGGCAGTGGAGTATTTCCGACACTGTGTTCTTCACATTTTCGTTTTGTTTCACTTTAAAAAAACAAGAAATCCTGCGTTTTTCATCATATTTTAGCATATCCTGCCCTTTAATAAGGAAAAAAAAGAGTTTTAAAAACATTATAATTTTGGGGGGTGCTTGGGTTGAATTTAGGGCACCCCAAAAACGGGCTGGTTACGCCCATGATCGGGTCGTAGTTACATTATTTTGGAAAAACCTGTTGTCTAAAATGTTGATACGGTATTGAGTAGTCTTGTGGCCCCCATATCTCTTTATTTGGCCATCCAGGGGTCAATTTGCATTGGCTAAGTGTTTTTAAGTAGTGTGCTGAGTCCTTGACTAGTGTGCCGCAGCAAATTTCCCAATTTCATTATTGCAAAAAAGATTGAACAAAGAAACTGATGTTGAATGTACATTTTGTTCCACTTACCCTGAAACTGTAACTCAATTATTTTGGCTCCACCCAGTGGTGAAAAAGATTTTGGGCAAAAATCTGTAACTTTAAAGCAGATACGATTGACAATAGGTTCAAACTATGTGTATAAAACTTTTGTTGCCTTACAATGTGAAGTAAAACGGTATTCTACCCATAGAGCTCTCCCACAATCAGAAGGCCGTTAAATCTAACAATATTTGCAAAATATTTGTATTTTTATGTAACTTATCTGTACCCCCTGGCATTTCATTTTTTCTTCTGGTGTTTTTGTTTATTATACACTTTGGTTGTACTATTAACGCAATATTGCTGTGAATGTTGTGTATGGGAATATTTCTGCATTTTGTTCGATAAAGTTTTTTTAATCTTTGCTTTCTTTTAGTGATCAGTCATAATTGTAACATTGTCAGTAAGGTGGTAGCAGACAATGTACGGTACATTTTATATACACTAATTATTTGCTCGTGAGCTTGAACAGGGAAATATAATTTATTTTTGTTGAATTAAGCTGCTAAAATAATGTACATACCATTTCTGGGTAGTGCACGCCATGAAAACCCTACCATATTTTTTCTTGGAATGGTGTCACCTCCTCGTCTCACCTTCAACAGTGGTCAAAAAGCCCAAGAAGTCCGAACTCACACGACTGCGCATGTGCAAGATACCAGCCAAATTTTCACCAAGTATTTGTTTTACTCAAACCCATACTACTCGCTTTGCAAAGGAGTCCCTGTGCTCTGACTCCCATAATCCAAAGTTAAATCCCGCTATGCCTCAAATGCAGAATTCCCAATAATGTTTGTAATAAGGAGGTCTTGAGTCCGGATGACGTCATGCGTCACCGCAATTCCAAACTTTGTCTAAAAGGCTTTAATCCTCTGAAACGCACACGCCACAGCGAGCTGAAAACCAATAAATACCGCAGGTAGACCACTCCTCGGCATTATCACCACCATCAGCTAGCAAATCAATCTGGTCTAATTTGGAGGACCTACTGACCAGTTTCCAAAGACGGAGACGGTCCAACGGCGATGAGCCCGCGACCCAGAAAGAAGAGGGCCGCAGTGTCCAGTCTGGTCCTGAATGCCATCTCGTATGGAGGCACAACAGGAGTCAGTCTACCCGGTCTCAGGAGGGTTCTGAAGGCAAACGGCTACGATGTGGGCCGCAACAGAGGCCGACTGCGGGTGGCCATCCGCACTCTCTTGGCGCGTAAGTATGTTTTGCGCGTCAATGGGAGGCGCCTGAAGGTCAATCCATCCCGACCTGGGAGCTTTGGCAGGCAGCACGGAGTGCGCAGAGCCCGGGCCAGGAGAAGAAGGAGGAGAAGGCGCAGGCGAGCCACACCCCGCCGCAGGCGGAGGAGAAGGAGAAGGAGTTCGACGGGGAGGAGGCGAAGGAGAAGATACAGGCGAAGGAGGAGATACAGGCGTAGGCGATCTAGGAGGAGAAGGAGAAGGAGGAGGGGGAGGAGGAGAAGGAGGAGGTCCAGGAGAAGACCCTACCGGAGGAGAAGATATCGCAGGCGGAGGAGGTCTGTGAGAAGGAGGAGAAGAAGGTACCCAAGGAGGAGAAGAAGGAGAGTTGGCAGGCGAAGGAGGTACCGACGAAGGAGGAGGAGATAAGCCGGCGCTAGTAGAAAGTTGACTGTTGTGATTTCTTCATTGACATTTCTTTACCGCATAATGGATCTTCCTATCTTTTGTTTAAATCTGTGTGAAAATAAAACTTTCAAAGGCACTTTCTTGGAGTTCTTTGCAAGAACAAAAAAATGGATTTTTTTCATGGAAAAAAAATACTGAAAATGGCCTGTTGTGACAGATACTAACCTGAAAACATAACAGTTGGATACATACAAACACAATTTATTGCAAAATTATTTTAAAACGCTGACAGAATTGAAAAATTGTTTGAATCGAAGACAAAAATCTTCGTAAACACCTGCATGAACTTCAAAAAGTCAACCTCTTTCCACAAAATATGCTGGGAAATATATATTTCTCAAACACGTAAATAATTTTTACATAGCTTATATGGTTTTTCACCTTGATGTGAAAATGTTGTCGGACAGATACAGTTCAAAACATTTTACATATCACTCAAAAAAATGTGAGCATTTTATGAATGTCTCTTCTTTTGAAAATGAAAAGACTCCCCGAAAATGGCCTATTGTGACAGATATTAACCTAAAGATTAATAGTTGGATACATACAAATGAGCAGGCATACCACAATTATTTTACTACGTATCAATTATTGCAAAATTATTTTAAAACATTGACAGAATTGAAAACCTCAACTATGCAGTTTTTAAAATGTTTGAATCGAAGATAAAATCTTCCTAGACACCTGCGTGGACTTCATTAAAATTTCAACCTCTTTTCACAAAATATGCTGGCAAATATACATTTCTCAAACACGTAAAAAACAATTTTTACATAGGCCATACGGGTTTTCACCTTGACGTGAAAATATGTTGTCGGACAGATACACTTCTCAAACATTTCAAAAACATTTTACATATCACACATTTTTATATTAGTAACTTAAAAAAATGTGAGCATTTTATGAACGTCTTTTGAAAATGAAGACTCGAAAACGGTCTGTTGTGAGAGACATTAACTTTAACATTATTGTGTTTTTGTCTTATGCTAAAGGTGGTTAAGCCCTGAAAAGCTCAACTTTGCAGTTAACGTTTTGGTAAGTTTGATTAGAAACGGTCATTTTTCTCCACTTGCTTGAACGTCATTGAAACTGAATTCTCAAATTATTTGCGGAAAATATGGTATAACGGATAAAACATATCTCGGAAATGTGAAGTTTGTGACATATTATACATATTTTTGTGATTTTGTATTGTTTTGGAATGCATAAAATGATAAACAGGCAACTGATAAATGATTAAACAACCTCACACACAGTAAAATAAAATAAAATCCATCCATCCATCCATTATCTGCCCCGCTTATCCTCAGCAGGGTCGCGGGGGTAAAATAAAATAATTTCTTTAAATTTTCTCTCTTGTGTTGGATCTCCTAACCACTTGTATGGTAAGGCAACTATTTCCTGTGATATGTCTTGGGCAAGTACAGCCTGGTGGTGCTCATGGTGGCAAATTAATTTTAGAACACAGCTTGACAAATTGGGAAAAAAAACCTCAACTTTGCAGTTTGAATATAAACTTTTTCGTCCATGTACATTACTCTACTGCACAATTGGCGTTTCCGATATTTGTTATTATCTGTGAAAATAAATTTTTTATACATTTCTAAAACATGTAAAAAAACCAATATGATTTATTCAGATTTTTAAAAAATAAATAAAAGCATAAGCGAGCTAAGCGGCTGCTTAGGGACCCGCAACCACTAGGGGCCCCCCAAGAGTGGTTAACTTTTTTGGTACAACAAAAGTATTACAGAAATACTAAAAAAATACTTCTATGGAAATACTACATGAAATGTCTCCAGAAATACTACCAAATAGTACAAAAATAAAATTACAGTTACACTACAAAAAAATACAGAACTTCAATTCAAATCCAAATTCAGAAATACTAAAAAAAAAATTACAGTAATACTTCTAAACTGAATAACAAATGAAGGGCTTAAAACAGGAATCTAATATATTATTTTGCTTTAATTCTGATAGTTTCAAAACCAATTTGATGAAACTAATCTATTTCAAAAGAACTGTAACATGTCACATTCGGACCCTGACTCCAAATAGTTGCCCACCGCTGGAGTAGAACGTGGAGTTTTATTAGGTATGCAAATTAACAATACGGGACCCCAAATCAAATTTTTCTTAGGGCCCATGAAGGCTTGGGCCGGTCCTGGAAGGGATAATGTTTTTTGTCATGTGAAAATGAAAACGTGAAAAAAAATGCATGAAAATGGCCGTTTGTGAGAGATGTTAACCCAAAAACACATTTTAGTGTATTTTTCTTATAACTTTGAATGCATAAAAAATGATAAGCACGTAAAAGTTTAAGCACTAATCGAGCAGGGCTTAACCACCTTTAGCATAATGCAATCATTCCTTTCGATTTTTCTATTGTTTATTGGATATTTATTGCTAAATTATTTTAAATCAGAGTTTGACAGAATTGAAAAGTTAACTTTTTGTTAAAATTTTGATTTAGAAACTGTCAGTTTTTCATTCATAGACACTTGCTTGAACGTCATTGAAACTGAGACCTCAAATTATTTGCAGAAAATATGCTATCGGACAAAAAAAATCTCTCAAAAATGTGAACTTTGTTACATATTGTGTACATTTTTTGTCAGGACCAGAACGGAAACAGGACCCACTCGCATAACGTTTCACAAGTTTTATTAGGAGAAAGGGAGGGGATTGCGCCCACGATCCGGGGATTGGAAATCCTTATTGATTGGAGATCAAAAACGGATCGTTATTCGGGACGGGAGAATAGACGTGGTTGAGATCAAAACAGATTGTAGCGGGAGACAAAAAGGAGCAAAAAACGGGCCAAGCGAACAAGGGCTTGCCGTGTAAAAACAGAGATTCGCAGACGGAGCGACCAAGGGGGACTGACAGGACAGAGTTTAAATACTGACAGGGAGCCATCCGTCAACAAGCTGCAGCTGGCGCCACACGGGCAGGGCCAATTGGGCGCCATGGCAACCGTGACATTTTTATGCTTTTCAATGTATCTTTTCATGAAAATGAAAATGCTAACAAATTTCAAGACGTCAGCCTGAAAACAGCCTATTGTCAAAGACATTAGCCTAACTATAACAAATAAATTGTATTCCTTTTTGGGGAGAGGAGGGTATTCTTGTATAGTTTTTGAATGCATAAACAGGCAACTAAGCATTCACTAAGCAGGTAAAACACAATCATTCCTTAAAATTTTCTCTGTTGTGTATCCATTGTTAAGTAATTTTAGGAAAGAGAATTGAAAAACTCAACTTCACAGTTTTGTTTTCAGTTTTTTTATGCATAGACATTCCTTTATTCCATTAGGGACCCTTCCAGTTTTCGCTAAAATCTGTGTAAAAATAAAACTTTTATATTCACTTGCCAGAACGTGAAACTACAACCACTGTTTGCACAAAATATGCTGGCGGACCATAAATCTCCCAAAAAAATGAACCTATTTCACATGTCTTACACGTTCTTACAAATGCTCCCCTATTTACGACCATTCGACTTACGATAGATACGAACATTTTTTTCGGGATGTCGAAAAATATCCGGACATTGCCGTAAGTTAGATTTTGTATTGTGTGCACCTTTTTCCAAGTATAGGACAGTACTGTAGTACTTCTTTTTCGACGCTATGAGGGTTCACCCAGCATCCACCCCGAAGAAATCGGCTTCCTCTTCCTAGTTCGTTTGTAAACATTTGATACTGTCCATACTATCTCCAAGAACTTTGACATTTTTATTTAATATATCGTGCATCCATCCAATATGGATGGTGTAAAGTGTAAAAAAGAGGCGAGCAGTTCCTTTTGAAATGAAAGTGGAATATGAAAATGGTTGAAACGCTTTTTTCGGCCACCTTTTACCATGGCGGAGGACCTCTTGAAGTGCGTCTTCCAAAAGTAAGTTAAACTCAACTTCATTTATTTTTATAGAGCATAATATTTTACGAAACGTTTATTTTTTAGTACAAAACAATCCAAGTTACTTATACAAGCTTTAAACTTGTATAACTGAAGCAACCTACAAAAAAATTAAACTCAAGAACGGTCGTCCGGAATCTCGTTCGTAAGTCGGGCACCGTCTGTATATTTGTAGAAAAAGAAAATCTTAAAAGTGAGAATTTCTTTTAAAAAGCTCCTTCAAATAACAGGCGGTAGTGTTGGATCACTGCGTATTTGCTTTATTCATTGATTTCAGAGAGCAGTATATTACAATAATCAAAACTTGGGGGTGGCATACTCATGAATTATAATCTCGGCATCAGACAGGGACAGCATAGGGCAACATTCTGCAATGTTGCAAATATGAAAAAAAAAGTTTATTATTCATAATGTGTGACTAAAACAATAAACTTGGGTCAAATATGACCCCTAAATTTGGCAGAGTCCATATGTGCATTGTCTGTTGATGCCCTTACAACATCCTGGAAGGGGGATGTCTCAGATCAGGGTTAATTGGTGGTCTTTGCAGTGTTCAAACTGTTACCGCTTATGATTTTTATAAATTCAAAGTAAAACAAGGAATAAACAAAAAACAGAGACATTTTGGGATTAGGGGCTATAAAAATAACCATGACTTGACTTCAGGGTTATGCATCTAATGAGCAACAGGGGATCTGGTTAGCCTAACTGTTTAGCAGTCCAGAGCTCAATTGGATCATAATCAAGATCATCTTTATTATAAATGTGTTGATACAACAAAATAAGGGTTGCATTCCAGTTGGCAAAACATACATTCTAAAAAATAATAGAAAAATATAAAGTATTCGCTTCTAATATAAAAACTATACATATTGGGATTTTGACATCATAACCTGGGTATTGCATTTAGAACTGGTGTATTGCACTTGAACCGGGATATTACACTTAAAAATGTGCTTTACTGATAGCTCTTGGTAAAGAGCTATCCCTCAGACTGTTCGTTTGGGCCTGATGGGATTTGAACCGTCAGCCGGATGGTAACAGTCCGAAAGACTGTTGCCGGGTTGTAAGGAGTCCTTCAGGATGTGTTTAGCTTTGCTGAGGTAGCAAGAGCTGGCATTGTCCTCCAGGCTTGGCAGTGGATGGCCAGTGAACTTTTGAGTTGTGTTTACAATCCTCTGTTGTGCATTCCTGTCCGCTGCAGAGCATCCCGCGTACCTTGCTGTGATGCAGTACATAATGGAAGTACTGTAGAATTTCACGAACAGCTTCTCCAGGTTGTTCCCCCGAGCGCTCTAAGGAATTGGATTCACTGCTGGGCCTTCTTTATCTGGTGAGGTCCTTGAAGATCTGAGGACCTTAGGAGTCAGAGTCTCCCTATGTGTAATTTCCATGTTCTCCCCTTGTCTTGAGTTTGCTTTCTGCATGAACTTCTACTTCAGGTTCCTCCAAGATTTCAAAGACACGCAGGGCAGGTTGTTTGGGGGCCCAGATTGTTTTTGTTATCCATCCATGTGCCCTGTGAATTGTCAGAAACCAGTCCACGTTGTCAGCTCAGATGACCCCTGCAACTGTCAACAGGATACAGCAGTTGAAAAAAATGAATGAGCAAAAGTATCCGATGTAAAGTTTTGTTTTTCAAGTTGCAATAAGGAAAAGCTGGTTTCTATAGAGGCTGCTGCAAAGAATTGGTTCTCACCTGCTGTCCTTGTATTGCATGTTTTTTTAAAGTGTCCTATGATTTTACACAATCTTGTATATTTTAATTTGGATGTATTCTATTCAGTGTGCATGTTCCATTAAATTTAACGATATAGTATTTGTGGATCCGATGCCTCGACAATGCATAAGAAATAAACATAACCAATTTGTGGGCCATTGTTTATGAATTAATATACATGCAGGACACAAGTACAGGTTATATTTTATTTATTTATCGTGTGGGGTAAATAAGCCCATCACAATAACGACTACTCCATTGTTCTATTTATCCCTTCTTATGCTTGGCCGTGGACCCGAAAGACTTATCGTTACCCTCAAGACCTTTCCTTTTTTTTCTTTTCAAAGACTCTGCTTCTTTTCATTCCCTACTGGATTTTAGGACAACCGATTTTGTATGAATCACGATGAATGATTCTTCCTGTTTATAATATGTCGTGTTAGCATATTCATACATGCCGGCTTTTTTGTTATAATCGTCCGCCATTGGCTTTAAAATTAAATAATCCTATCAAAATAGAAATTCGATAATATTAATCATTTTTTTTAAATACCTTAGTAGGGAGTCAGACATATTGGATAATTCCCTTACCCCTCCTACCTGCAAGACACCCGCCATTAGTTCAGCCCCTTGCCCCTCATTTTCTTTCTTACCTTTTACTCCCAATAACAATTGAATTCATTGGTGGTTTAGGTTGCCCTTTGGATTATTTTAAATAGGCCTTTTAACATTTTCAGTCTTTAGGGTCTCCCTTCACCACTAGGGTTTTAGGGGCACCATTTCCTGTGCTGTATCTTGGGCAAGTACAGATTGGTGGAGCCCATCCCTCTCCAGGCCAACAAATATTTCCACCCAGGAACAAGGTTCTAAAAGTTAGATTAAAGCAGATAGGCATGGCGGAAATAAAATGATAAAGGCTAATTGAACTCAGTTGGGCATTGTTATTAAGAAAAAAACGATTCTACTTTCAACTACATTTGAATGTTAGCACGGTACGCATTAATGCTATGTGAAAAGATTTTATGGACAGGGGCCCAGATAGACTTTCGGGACAAGAGTAAGACTGAAACAACAACTTTTTTAAGTATCACTTTCTTTAAACTTTTGGTTCGGTGGGCCAAATTAAAAAGCCTCACGGGCCGCATATGGTCCCTGGGCCATAGTTTCCCCTGAACAATCCACTGAAAAATTGCAAACTGCAGGTAGATGTGCAATGTGTTAATTTAATTAATGAAACCGTTTAATCGGATACATTCAGCAAAAGTAATGCGATAAAAATCGTTTAATTTTTTGTAAATTTCTATTCAATAAAACACACAAAAGTATAGCATCCCCACTGTACTGGATACATATATTTTAGACACGTTCACTAAACTTGATTCTAATGTATAAATAGTATAAATACATCTTACCATACCTGCCAACTCTGTCATCTTGCATGTTAGACTATTTTACCCTTTAAAAATGCCTACCACTTTAAAAAAAAAAAAAAAAAAGAAAAAAATCTATTTTTTTCTCAACATAAATCTTGACTCGAGACCATTATTTTAGTGATTATTTTGAAGCGAGACTAACTAAGTATTTATGCGTGAATAAACTGTTCCAACAATTGTATTAGATTTCCTCATTGGGAAAACTTTGCCACTTCTGATTTCAAACAAGCACATGTTTTTGCTTGGTTTTTATATCTGGGGACGAATTGTGTTTTGTGAGTAAAAATAGAGTGAGCGATAAAATCTACTACTTTTTAATGTTGAATGGTTGGCATTGATGTTTTTTATGCATGAACCAGAGGACTCAAACTCTCAGCCCGCCAGCCAATTGTGGCCCCCAGGATGATAGCCGGAGACTCCTGCCCTAATATGAAGGTTAAAAGTAACAGTGTGCATTATTTGACCCCGAGATGTCGCCGTGTTGTATAATGCCACCGAAAATTGCTAAAAAAGAACAAGGATGAATTCAAACCAGAGACTCAAAGTGACCATAAAGAACAACTTTTTTTCTATTTTTTTGCCAAGCCTTTTGAGTTTTTTCTGACCTACGAGGAAATAAAAAATTGCATATTTATATGATAGTCCATGTGTTTTTGTTTGTAGCTTTTAATTCGGGCATATGCAACAACAATCATTAATTAACAAAAGGAAACATTAAACTATTTCCCACAAAAACAGCCAAACAATACAATAATTCTATACTTAGACATGCGCCCCGAGGGAGTAAGCTGAAGCCGAAAATTTTAAGTCACGGCCCATTTTCCATGTTTGATTAATTAAGCCAATGTCTTTTTTTTTTCATTTCATTTTGTCTTTAACACCCGGAGGTGCTAAATAATTTACACCGTCCCTTTAAGTGCAGCAGCCCCAATAGATTCATGTTACTGCTTGAGTTTCACATCAATTCTGAAGTTTTTTTCTTTTAAATTAACTTAAATGCAAAAAAATGCGCATTTAAATTATAGTCCCTGTATTTTTGTATTGTAATTTTAAAGTTTTATTTTTTAACCACCAGAAGCACTAAAAAGTCCCTTTAAGTTCGGCCCACGCGGATGATGGATTCGTTATGTATATTGTGTTTATTATTTGAGATTTTAAAAAGAGAAATTATCATTTATAACTGATAGATTGATATTCACATCAATTCTTAATGCTTTAATTTTTATTTCAATTTAAATTGAATTTAAAAAGTGCACATTTATATGATAGTTAAAATATTTTTGCTTATTATTCAAGCTAAGCAATTTTTTAATGAGTGAAGGTGTTCTTACCACCAGGAGGCGCTAAAAAACACACTGTCCCTTGGGGTGCAGCCCACGCAATTCATTTATTACCGATTGATTTTCACATAAATTCAATTTAAAAAAAACTTTCTAAAATCTTGTTTAGTGTAGGAAATAAAAATGATTTTTCCTACCACGCCCAGGTCCTGGCTTCGGCGGCTCACACGCACATTGAATTTGAGACAAAAACAAAAAATATGTCAACAATTTTTTTTTGGGGTAAAGGAACGTCCAAATGAAAACACGAACTAAAAGCACGGTACGGTCTGTATTTCTAGTTCCTCTCGCGGTTGCCTTTTTTTAAAAAACGAATTTTATTCGTCACGCTTTGTTTCGCAGGACTTTAAACTCCGTTATTCCTTTAGCCAGAGCAAGCCTCATCCGTCGGATAAGGCGGGGGTGTGCTCCTGTAATGTGTTGTATATCAGTCAAATTACAGTCCCTAAATCGTAATTTGGATGACGTCGGGTGACGCTGTGCGTAATTACGCATGACACTTTGACTCCAAAGCTCGAACTCCTCTAAATGCCGAACCAACACAGGACTCAAATCCGTTCCCAAACCATGCATTGTCTCTATTTCAAACCATTTCGATCGTTTATGGTCTCAAATAAGAGGAGGGCTCGGCAGTATAAATACGAGTGCCGGGTTCCAGTCTCAGAATCATCCAACAGGGTTCCTCCTGAGAACTTAACCAAGACTCAACACAGAAGAGTAAATGCAACCGTCAAACTCACCGCCGACAAAAGCAATCTGAATCGTAACAGGCACCATGTCTGTTGTGGCTAAAACTCCGAGGAGGAGATCTCGGAAGAGAGGAGTGGTATCCAACCTCATCCTCGGTGCCATCTCCTCCTACGGGGGCCCGAGTGGGGTCACGCTGATGGGCCTCAAGCGGGCCTTGAAAGCCAATGGTTACGATGTGATGAACAACCAAGGCCGGATCCGCCTCACCCTGCGCAGGCTCCTGGCTGGGAAGCAAATTGTGCGCGGTAGAGGAGCACGTGGGCGTGGTGTCTACCGGATGAGACGGTACCGAAGACGAAGGCGGAGCAGGAGGAGGCGGAGGAGACGTAGAGGGAGACGCAGGAGGAGACGAAGACGAAGAGGGAGGAGGAGGAGAAGGAGAAGGAGAAGACGTAGACGAAGACGCAGGAGGCCCTCTTCCAGAAGGCGGAGGAGGAGAAGAAGGAGATCTGTGAGGAGAAGGCGACGCAGGAGGAGGTACTCTGTTAGGAGAAGAAGGAGAAGGAGAATGTCAGTGAGGAGGAGACGTCGGAGAAGAAGGTCATCTGTGAGGCGCCGGAGACGGAGGACCTACCGAAGGAGGCGAAGAAGGGGCCCAAGGAGAAGGAGGTACCGTCGCAGAAGGTCCCGGAGAAGGAGAAGAAGAAGAAGAAGCAGCGCTTACTAAAAAGCCATCGGATGGATTGACGCACAACCACTACACTTCTATATTTTGTGTTCAGCATTTATCTTCTCTACTTCCTGAAACGTTTCACATCTTGAGACATTATATAACAAGCTACTAACTTCTCCTGTGTGTACTATCAATATAGCGTGTGAGCAATAAAACCAAGAAAAAAACAAAAATAGCTTGTCGTCAATTTTGTTTTAAATTAAGCTTTAAAGGGACAGTGTAAATTGTATGTGTCAGTGCAGGGTTTGGCAAACAAAAAATAAAAAAATTAAGCCAAAAAAGAATGTTCTCTGAAATCTTGGAAGCCACTAGGTAAGAGCAAAAGAAGTGCTACATGACTCACAGATTGCGTCGGAGCAATAAAACCAATTGCGGGTATTGTAGTTGATAGGCATTGTGGGAAATGTAGTTGTCATTTTATAGATCGATTTTGTTTAGGGTTTAAAGGGTATTATAGTCTATAGGCATTGTGGGAGATGTAGTTGTCGATGCATGGATGTAAATTCTCATCAATTTTGTTTAGGCTTTAAGGGGACAGTGTGTATTTGACCACAGATGTTGCAGTGCAGCGATTAGCAAACCCAAAATCTTGAGACATAGCTAACCAAAAAACAATGTTTGAAGCAACAAAATAGAATGTTCTCTAAAATCTTGAACCAATAGGTAAGCGCAAAAGACCAAGTAGTACAGGACTCACAGGTTTGCTTGTGAGCAATAAAACCAAGAAAAAACAATTTTGTTCATAGGCTTTAAAGGAACTGTTTTTGACCGCATATTTTTCAGTGCAGGGATTGGCAAACCCAAAATCTTAAACCAAAATTAACCAAAAACTAAATAAAAATGTTTGAAGCAACAAAAATCCTTTTTTGAAATCTTCTCAGCCACTGTATAAGCGCAAAAGACCAAGTGGTACAGGACTCACAGGTTGTTGACCCCTAAGTAGGAGTGGTTGTTAACCTATTTTTAGTAGCAAAATTTACATTTATCTGCACTGATAGGGTTTTGAATTAACAATCAATCTATTTTGTGTCAGAAAGGCTTTAGGGCTAGGACCTTAGCTTGGCCTTTTGGCTGAGAGTAAGTGTCCCGGCTCCTAGGCTTTGTAGCGTATTATGAACTGACCGATAACGGATAATGGATAATGAATAACGAAGATAGATCAATAACCCCTAAACCCCCCCCCCCGTATATATTGCTGCTGTTGGTGTCAGTGGATTTGTTCAGACCGAGGACAATCGACTTTGGCCTGGACGGATCTATTGACACTAACAAAGATGTTATATAATGAAATTGTGAATATGTTTGATTTTCGAGAAGGTTTGTTCAAACCTCACTTTGTGTTTGCTGTTAAAAACGTAATATTGGAATATAATATTGTGAATGTGCTTAATTGCTGTTGAGATTGTCATGATTGCTTTCTGTTTTTAGTGTCAATAAATTTGTTCAAACCAAAAAGAAAAAGTTACACAGTAATATACTTTAAATTTCAATGACAGAAGGTTCATTAAATAAGCAAAGAAAACACAATTCCAATATTTTCCAGTTCAGGGGATCCCAAATGCATGGGTGGAGAAGCACCTTTACCGTTACTGGCTCTATCTAGTGTTAAAACTGAGAAGTGCAACAGAGATGAGCTCAAGCGTCATGTGCGGGCCACATTCAACTATATTTTCAGGATTTGCAGCGGGCCGCAGTTGGTATCCATAGAGGCAAGATGATGGACAAATATTTCAGCTTCCTTTAGTTGAGGATCATTTTATATACAATTTTCGACGGTTGAAAAAAATGCACATTTATGTTCTACTTAATGGGTTTTTGCTTATTATTTAAATGTTTGTTTTTTTAATAACCAACCAAGATCCATTTCGACTGGGTTGCCATACACATCAATAGAAATCAAGCATCCATTCAAGCTGGGTTGTCATTGACAGCCATCATCAGCTAGAGACATCAAAGATCCATTTTATCTTGGCTGCCATTGATGGCTATAGATGTCAAACATCCATTTTAGCCAGGTTGCCATTGACGTTTATAGATATCACAGATCCATTTTAGCAGGGCTGAGATTAAGGAGTTAAGGACGCAATTTCTCAGCACAGATGAATGTTTGGTGGCCTCTTTATTGCATCCTTGCTTTTTGCACGTGGTACGGTGTAGGAAATTGCCATATTCAAATCTGATGACAAGTGTCTTACTCTTACACCAAGTAACATATTGTAATACATCTACTTTTTGTCCATTACAATCTACTTATCAATGTCAATGTCTGATTTTAAAATGTACACCGCGTGTTTTAAACACTTGGCCTGAGGCCAAATGTGGCCAC
This sequence comes from Urocampus carinirostris, assembly GCF_059441175.1. Lineage (NCBI taxonomy): Eukaryota > Metazoa > Chordata > Actinopteri > Syngnathiformes > Syngnathidae > Urocampus > Urocampus carinirostris. The sequence continues at coordinate 19,881,919 of NC_142353.1, read as the reverse complement.
TTACGACATTTTATGACCTAAAAATGTCTTAGCGTCGAAAAAGGGTCAAAAGAGTGCTCTAACAAACACTACATTTCCCACAATGCTTATCGACTACAATACCCGCAAATTGCTGGCTAAGTTCCACTAAATAGAAGACACGACCCAAATCAAGGATAAAAATTCAATTTCTCAAATGTATTGAATTAAAATATTGTGCATTTTAAACCAGAGATAGTATTCAGATTTTTTTAAACGAAAATGGGCGGCAAAACCAATATGACTTTAAGTATTAAAATTCCTGTTAAGGGGACAGTGTGTATTATTAAGCAAGTGCAAAAGAAACGTGCTTTTACAACTGGACTGAGCCATCTTTCACTTTATCTGGGGCTCAAAGTGGGAAAGGATAAAAAGAGATACAATGAAAAAGAAAAAAGGAAAAAGGGGGGAAAGGGGTGCCTGACCTCCAGCTCTTCCTGGGGAGCAAATATGTCTCCCTCCACTTCCAAAACGCTATGGGCCCATCCAACAACCCGAAAAGTCAGGCGATGACCCGGTTCTGCATGGGCTCGTACTTGCGGAAGCTAAAGCTTGTACCAAACAATCATTTGATACCAGTGTCCTTAAACTTGCCACCAACACATCTCTTTATTCAGGACTATTTAAAGAAATTTGATTTAGAAACACAAGAATGTCACACTTTACAAAACCACAGGGCCCTTATTGCTATTGTGCAGGAGCGAGCAACAGTGAGTCCTACAACGGTTTGGAGCAACGTGAATCATCCTGCCCTCCCAAACAGACTACGGGACCTGTCATGGATGGTGGCTCATAAGTTTCTCTCAGTCAGAGCCGTAATGCACCACCGAGGAATGTCAGTGATTTCAACATGCCCTCGACCTGGCTGTGGCGCCCAGGAGTCGGTGAGGCACCTTTTTTGTGAGTGCAGTGCTGCCGAGGACCTGTGGGCAATGGCCGGCCACCTAGGAAAATTCCCGGACTTGCCAGCAGGAGAGGTCCCTGACGCACAGTACGTGCCTTTCGGGCTGAGTCGGTCGAAAAGGTTACAGAACGACTTTGTGAAGGACTGGCTCACTCTCGCCGCCATCAAAGACACCATCTTGACCTTCACAAACCTGCTGGTAACGAGGTGCAGGCAGATCCCCCCCGTGGCTGTGCTCCGAATAGCTGAAAATACCATACAATCTGCGAGCGGCAAGCCTAGGACACAGCCATAAAGAAGAATCGTCTGCACCCACCCGGAGGAGGGAACCGGGGGTTTACTTTATTTTGTTGAAAAAGATACACCTAACAAAGGCAGGAGGCCTTGATGCAATAAACAAATGGATGTGTTTTTTTTATATGCATTTAAAATTAAAAACAGGAGGAGGGTTCAAGTCCCACAGTGGTCCATCTTTGATTGGTCCCACCTTATCCTGTTCTTTAATGTGGGCGGTGGAAGCAAATGGATTAAATAATTCGTCAAAATCAAGGATGGGCAAACTTTTTGAGTAGCAGGCTTAACTGGTGTGAAAAAAATAAATGCATAGGCGAGGAAAGTAGACAAAAAATGGCAAATTGACATTTGTATTTTTTTGTATACTGCATGGTACAATCATTTCAAGCCATCATACTGGTACTTAAACCTCCAAGGACAGCTTAGGTCCCTGAGTATAGTTCTGAAAATAGCTCACCAGTGCTGGCTCTTTGTGATTTTCTACTAGATTTTCCTTTTTCTTTTATAGGTCTATTAAACCCTACTTCTGATAATTAACCTGGTAATAACTGTTGTAGAATATAGACTTGCATTTGTAGAATAGATTTGCATACATTTGTTCAGGAGACTTGCGTACAGTTGGGAGAAATGTTGCTTGCATCTTGGGAAGGTCTCGGCGGACGAATTAGTATAAACAATCCTCCTTAAGGGAGGACAAGAGATAACGGCAAAGGGCAAGGTGACATAAACTGGCATAAACCTAAAAACACTTCCAAATAAGGACAGAACCCTGGGCATGTACACGTGAAAGGGTGTAGCGTGAAAGGGGGCGGGGCTAGACCGGTTTACACATCTGTGTTGAAACTATAAAGACCCACGCATATCTGAGATTCGCTGAGTTTCTTGTTGAAATTGTGTATCAATAAAAAAGTGCTCCCTCTGACGTCATTTGATTCCTGCATTCTTTGAACACGTATGAGACGATTTCTTGACCTATCTTCTTCAACAAATTGGTCTTATCTTCATCATAACATAGTAACAACACAGTAATAACTTGATAAGTTGTTATCAAACTAGGTGCCCTTTGCAAAACTTAGTTACAAAAAGTAGCTTTCAGCTTGACATAGGTTGGAGACCGCTGATCTAGAACCTACTGCATTGGTCAAGATTTTGGAAAAGGAAGCTGTCAGCTAGATATTTTATTTTGTACCCATATTTCATGTTGATTATGTCTTTGTATTGTCTGTTGATGCCCTGATCCATTGCAGCCTAATCATCCTAGAAGGGGGATTACCTCGTGTGCGGCCCCTTCTTAAGGTTTCTTATTTTTTTTGTGTTTTTACTTGCCCTGATGTAGGCTTCAGATCAGGGGATGGTGTAATGGTAGTCTGCGCAGCACTTCAAGACTATCTGTTTGATTAATGGCTATACACATAATTTGTCTTGGCTATATTCTGGTAGAGAAGTTTACCTTCACAATCTTCCTTTCATTGCTATTTTATTAAAAAAGGGACCATTCCGTCCAAATGTTTTTTAAATGTTTTGAAACACTTGAAATAAAGAAATAAATATATGTATTTACAAGTAAAATTTTTAATTAAAAGTAATAACTAAGTAATATCTCATTATTAAGCACTAAATTTGATCATTTCTATTGATACACTATGGGGCTACTTCAGAAGTTTTTTATTGCATGAAATTCATTATTTTGACGAATAAAACGGATTTTAAAAAGAAAGTACAGAAAACATAGCCATCTGTTTGAATGTTGGTCAGGAGCGCAATAAAAAATAAAGTTTTTATAGGGCCACATAGTAAGAAAGACACCAAATTATAAACACATTTTTATTAGTAGTATCTTATTAGCATGCATGTTAGCATTGAATTATATAATTGATTTAATGATGCAAGAGTATTTTTCTGTGTTTTTTTTCCATGAAAATGTTTACTTGAATTTTGTAACGCCACTGTTAGATTTAATATCACGGAAAGGAGCTAAAGATTCTTTCAACTTTTGCAAAGGCAGTAATCCCTTGCTTTATCACAATATACAGTGGGACCTTGCTACTTCGCGGTTCGACGTTCGCGGATTCAGAGCTTCGCGGTCTGTAACGGACAGGCTGGCCTCCGCGCGGAGCGCCGGACCCGCTCGGCCTGTCGCGGTGTCGTGCGTATCGTGCCCGAAAGTACCCGCGCCGCGGGTTAGGGGCTCACTCGAAAATAATAAGGATAAGCGGTGCAGATAATGAGATGAAATGAGATTTTTTTTTTTTTCTTTTTGAAGGGGCGTCGCTACTTCGCAGATTTTCACTTTTTGCGGGTGGGTTTGCTCCCCATTAAACGGGTCTACAAAAAATAATCCATCCATCCATCCATTGTCTTCCGCTTATCCGAGGTCGGGTCGCGGGGGCAGCAGCGTTAAAAGGGAAGCCCAGACGTCCCTATCCCCAGCCACCTCCTCCAGCTCATCCGACGGGACCCCGAGGCGTTCCCAAGCCAGCCGAAAGACATAGTCTCTCCAACGTGTCCTGGGCCGCCCCCGGGGCCTCCTGCCGGTGGGACATGCCCGGAACACCTCCCGAGGGAGGCGTCCAGGAGGCATCCTTATTAGATGCCCGAGCCACCTCAACTGGCTCCTCTCAATGCGGAGGAGCAGTGGCTCTACACCGAGTCCCTCCCGGATGACTGAGCTTCTCACCTTATCTCTAAGGGAGAACCCAGCCACCCTGCGGAGGAAACTCATTTCGGCCACTTTTATCCGGGATCGAGTTCTTTCGGTCATGACCCAAAGTTCATGCCCATAGGTGAGGGTAGGAACGTAGATCGACCGGTAGATCGAGAGCTTTGCCTTTCGGCTCAGCTCCCTCTTCACCACGACAGACCGGTACAGGGTCCGAATGACGGCAGACGCTGCACCGACCCGTCTGTCGATCTCCCGTTCCATCCTACCCTCACTCGTGAACAAGACCCCAAGATACTTGAACTCCTCCACTTGGGGCAAGACCTCCTCCCCGACCCGGAGGGAGCATACCACCCTTTTCCGACTGAGAACCATGGCCTCGGACTTGGAGGTGCTGATCCCCATCCCGGCCGCTTCACACTCGGCTGCGAATCGCTCCAGCGAGAGCTGAAGATCACGGCTTGAGGAAGCCAACAGCACCACGTCATCTGCAAAAAGCAGTGACGCAATGCTGAAGCCCCCAAACCGGACTCCATCCTCGCCAAGGCTGCGCCTAGAAATTCTGTCCATAAGAGTTATGAACAGAATCGGTGACAAAGGGCAGCCCTGGCGGAGCCCAACCCTCACCGGGAACGAATCCGACTTACTGCCGGCAATGCGGACCAGACTCTGGCACCGGGCATACAGGGACCGCACAGCCCGGATAAGACTGTGCGGTACCCCATACTCCCGAAGACCCCCCACAGGGCCTCCCGAGGAACACGGTCGAATGCCTTCTCCAAGTCCACAAAACACATGTAGACCGGACAGGCAAACTCCCATGCACCCTCAAAGACCCTGAAGAGTGTATAGAGCTGGTCCAGTGTTCCACGGCCAGGACGAAAACCACACTGTTCCTCCTGAATCTGAGATTCGACTTCCTGGCGGACCCTCCTCTCTAGTACCCCTGAATAGACCTTACCAGGGAGGCTGAGAAGTGTGATTCCCCTGTAGTTGGAACACACTCTCCGGTCCCCCTTCTTAAAGACGGGAACCACCACCCCAGTCTGCCAGTCCAGAGGCACTGTCCCCAATGTCCACGCGATGTTGCAGAGGCGCGTCAACCATGACACACCCACAACATCCAGAGCCTTAATGAAGTCCGGGCGGATCTCATCGACCCCCGGGGCCCTGCCACCGAGGAGTTTTTTGACAACCTCGGTGACTTCAACGCCAGTGATACGAGAGCCCAACCCAGAGTCCTCAGGCTCTGCTTCCCCAGAGGAAGACGTGCCGGTGGGATTGAGGAGGTCTTCGAAGTACTCCGCCCACCGATTCACAATGTCCCGGGTCGAGGTCAGCAGCGCCCCATCGGCACTATACACAGTGTCGATGGCACACCGCTTCCCCCCCTAAGACGTCGGATGGTGGACCAGAATTTCCTCGAAGCCGTTCGGAAGTCGGCTTCCATGGCCTCGCCAAACTCCTCCCATGCCCGAGTTTTTGCCTCGGCAACCGCCAAAGCCGCATTCCGCTTGGCCAGCCGATACCTGCCAGCTGCTTCCAGAGTCCCACAGGCCAGGAAGGCCCGATAAGACTCCTTCTTCAGCTTGACGGCATCCCTCACCGCCGGTGACCACCAACGGGTCTGAGGGTTGCCGCCGCGGCAGGCACCGACTACTTTACGGCCACAGCTCCGATCAGCCGCCTCGACAATGGAGGCGCGGAACATAGTCCACTCGGACTCAATGTCCCCCGCCTCCCTCGGGACATGGGCGAAGTTCTGCCGGAGGTGCGAATTGAAACTTCTTCTGACAGGAGATTCTGCCAGCCGTTCCCAACAGACCCTCACAACACGCTTGGGTCTGCCGGGTCGGGCCGGCATCTTCCCCCACCATCGAAGCCAACTCACCACCAGGTGGTGATCAGTTGACAGCTCCGCCCCTCTCTTCACCCGAGTGTCCAGAACATGCGGCCGCAGGTCCGACGAAACGATGACAAAGTCGATCATCGAACTACGGCCTAGGGTGTCCTGGTGCCAAGTGCACATATGGACACCCTTATGTCTGAACATGGTGTTCATTATGGACAGACCATGACGAGCACAGAAGTCCAATAACGAAACACCACTCGGGTTCAGGTCAGGGGGCCGTTCTTCCCAATCACGCCCCTCCAGGTCTCACTGTCATTGCCCACGTGAGCGTTGAAGTCTCCCAGCAGTACAAGGGAGTCCCCAGGGGGCGCGCTCTCAAGCACACCCTCTAAGGACCCCAAGAAGGGTGGGTACTCCGAACTGCTATTTGGTGCATAAGCACAAACAACAGTCAGGACCCGTCCCCACACCCGAAGGCGGAGGGAGGCTACCCTCTCGTCTACCGGGGTGAACCCCAACGTACAGGCGCCGAGCCGTGGAGCAATTAATATGCCCACACCGGCTCTGCGCCTCTCACCACGGGCAACTCCAGAGTGGAAGAGAGTCCAACCCCTCTCGAGAGGACTGGTACCAGAGCCCAAGCCGTGCGTAGAGGTGAGTCCGACTATATCTAGTCGGAATTTCTCAACCTCACGCACCAACTCGGGCTCCTTCCCTGCCAGAGAGGTAACATTCCATGTCCCAAAAGCCAGTTTCTGTAGCCGGGGATCGTCGCGCCAAGGACCCCTCCCTTGGCTGCTACCCAGCTCTCTACGCACCCGACCCCTTTGGCCCCTCCTACAGGTGGTGAGCCCATGGGAAGAGGGTCCCACGTCGTCCCTTCGGGCTGTGCCCGGCCGGCCCCGTGGGTAAGGGTACGGCCACCAGGCGCTCGCCAGCGGACCCCACCTCCAGGCCTGGCTCCAGAAGGGGGCCCCGGTAACCCGCGTCCGGGCGAGGGAAATCGAGGACCAAAGTTTTGTCTCATCATTAGGGGTCTTCTGATCTGCGTTTTGTCTGGCCACTCACCTAGGACCTGTTTGCCATGGGTGACCCTACCAGGGGCTTAAAGCCCCTGACAACATAGCTCCTAGGATCATTGGGACACACAAACTCCTCCACCACGATAAGGTAGCAGATCAAGGAGGAGACAAAAAATAAAAAATAATAATTAAAAAAAAAAAATAAAAAAAAATATTTTTTTTCCTTTTTGAAGTGGTGTTGCTACTTTGTAGATTTTCAGTTTTTGCGTGTGGTTTTGGTCCCCATTAACTGGGTCTAAAAAATAAAAAAAAAATAAAAAAAATCCAAATTTTTTTTTTTTTTTTTTTTTAAGGTGCGCCGCTACTTCGCGGATTTTCACTTATCGCGGGTGGTTTTGGTCCCCATTAACCGCGATAACCGAGGTCTTACTGTACTTATGGAGGTTTCTCTGCTTCGCAGATTTTTGTCGTCCCTTGTATTCTGCTTTCTGATTGGTCATCCATCCATTTTTCAGCATCCATACCGACATCAGCTTTTTCCAGTTTCATCCTTGTCTCTGAGGTTTTTTTCTTCTGGTTTGGATGGTTTAGTTTTTCGGTAGGATGTGAGTGGCAAAGTTTTGTTAACAATGGCTGATATTGACGCAAATGAGGGGGTAAACCAGTGTATGCTGTTGTGCCTCTCTGCGGATGAAGGGTTGCATGGCATGGCAACTCACCCCTTGTTGTTCGGTGTCAGGTTGGGAAGAGCGAAGGGGAATGAATGTTTGGTGAAATGAAATGAAATGATCTGCATTTATATAGCACTTTTCAAGTCAATGACTTCCCAAAGCGCTTTACAGTGTGCTTCACATTTCCCAATAGCGGCCTTGTATTGCAGCCATGTAAGACGCTAACCTGCTTATTGGGGGTATTAGGGGTTCAGTGTCTTACCCAAGGACACTTCGACATGTAACACGGACAAGCCGAGGTTCGAACTGGGATCCCTTGATCCCAAGACGAGAGCTCTACCTCCTGAGCTACTGCCGCCCCCAATGTGGTGAATGTGAATATGTTTTTGACTCTTGCCCACTAGAGGGATATGGCTTCAGTATATTGATGGATTGATGGATTGGTGGATTGATTGATTAATTGATTAATTCATAAATTGATTGGTTGATTCATTGATTCATTGATTCATTGGTTCATTCATTGATTCATTGGTTCAATCATTGATTCGTTGATTCATAGATTGAGTGTTTCATTGACAATTTGTTAGTATGTTGGTTATTTTTGTGAATAAATACCATTGTGTTGAGCACCTTGCCTTGCTCCCTTGCTTCCCTGCATTTGGGTCCATCACATATCATAAAAGTTTAAACGAAAACCTAAATCTATTTGTAACATAAAACATTTGTAAGGTACATTCAAAAAAGGAATGCGTATGAGTTGCACAAAATGCTCTTATTCTCCATTCAGTTCAATTTCTTGACTGGTGTAATTCATTTTGTTAATTTGGAGCTGATGTTACAAGTTGAACTTTTTACTTTACCCCTTTTTATTCTTGTTAGAGTGACATAGCCTTAGCATTTAAGTGGTGGTTTGTCTAACAAATCAGATGTGTGTAATAAACAGGGTTGGGTAGGGTTACTTTAACTTGATTACTTTCAATTACTTTTGGATTAGTCCTGTCACGGTCGCCTTGGTGACCAGTCTGCCCCGCCCTCTGGGCAACAGCTGAAGCAGTTCCACTAATTGTGGGTCTGCTATTTAAGGCTGCATTGTGGGCTCTGCGGTGGCTGGTTCTATACTCTTATACACAATCCCGGTCTGTTATGCTTGTCCTGTTTTAGTCTGTTATGCCTTGTCATGTTTTAGTCTGTTATGCCATGTCCAGTTTGCCCACCAGACCCCCTCCCTGCCGAGCGCCGATTCCGATCCGCCCGACGCAGATGGCGCCTGCCTCTCCCCGTTCCTGCGTGTTCGGAGGAGGGAGCGGGGTTGCCCCAATCGCGAGCGTCAACATTCCGGGGCGTGAGGTTGTAATTTTTTCTGTTTGGGACCTCGGGAGCTGTCCCTTAAGAGGGGGGCTCTGTCACGGTCGCCTTGGTGACCAGTCTGCCCCGCCTTCTGGGCAACAGCTGAAGCAGTTCCACTAATTGTGGGTCTGCTATTTAAGGCTGCATTGTGGGCTCTGCGGTGGCTGGTTCATTACTCTTATACACAATCCCGGTCTGTTATGCTTGTCCTGTTTTAGTCTGTTATGCCTTGTCATGTTTTAGTCTGTTATGCCATGTCCTGTTGAGTTCGTGCCGGAGGAACTCTGTATTGTTCTGTTTTGCCCCGGAGTATTGGGCGACTTTTATTTTATTAAATAAAACTTATGGATCGTCAACGCATTTGAGTTCTCCCTTCATGCCTCCTGCCTCCGTTCTGGTCCGGTCACCTTCCACGCCACCACGCCCCGTGACAAGTCCAATACCAAATAGGCTAATAAAAGACAAAAGAAACTAAATATGAATAAAATTACTCAATTTTGTGCAGGCTTGGGGCGTAATGGAATACATGGAATGGCAAAAATGATGTTGGCAAGCTGTTTGGATTTATTTTCATTTTGTTTCTGTCGCATTTTATGTTTTGCCGGAGATCAAAGAGATCAAAGCCAGGAGAGAAAGCTTACCACGTGTTGCGAGTCATAATTTTATTCATATTTAGTTTATTTTGTCTTTTATTAGCATATTTGGTATTCGAGTAATCCAAAAGTAATTTAAAGTAATCAAGTTAAAGTAACCCTACCCAACCCTGGTAATAAACACGCTTTTTTTTTAATATGAATATTGACCAAGTTGCTAATCAAGTCGTAATCTTTTTAATGAAACCAAATTTTGTAAAATAATTTTCAGCCAACGAATTTCCACTCAAAGTGCTGCTTAAAAACTTTCAGGACAATATTAAAATAATCCTCTCCTTTTCCCCAAATATCAACCTGGAACGCCAAATACTCAGACAACACAGAATGGTTAAAGTAAAAAAAGTAATAATAATAATAAATACACCACCACAAAACTTTAAGATGTATTTATGGTGTGAGTTTATTGCATAATCTTAAATGCAAAATGAAAACAAATCTCTTTGAAGCTTAGAAAGTGCATAAAGGCACACTTTAAAAAAAACAATGCTAATGTGTCGCACAATACCATGCTATTATTTTCCTATCAGTTCAATGTCCTTATTGTAATTCTCATTCATTTTTGTTGATTAGAAGTAGATGTTACAAGATTCACTTCTTTTTGTCCCACTTTTCTTTCTTGTAAAAGTGAAATAAACAAAATATAACATAAATAAATCCAAAGAGAGGGATGTGTTTTTGGTTTGAACAATTTTTATTGGCACTTTTAACAGCAATTAAACACATTCACAATTTCATTATATCGTATTCTAACAATATAAGTTTGAACAATTTTTATTCACACTTTTAACAGCAATTAAACATATTCACAATTCCATTATATAATTTTCTAACAATGTGAGGTTTGAACAGTTTTTATCGACACTTTTAACAGCAAATAAACACATTCACGATTTCATTATATGATTTTTTTGGTTTGAACAAATTTATTGACACTAAAAACAGAAAACAATCATGACAATCTCAACATATTGCTCGATATAGAATGCAAATAGAAATAACGTTTCCGTCCCCCTTTCCATTCGTTTTTGTTATCGAGTGAAATAAACACATTTAAAAATAACAACTAGAGATGACGTCTCCATTATAGTTTGCATTCATGTGTTGTTTTGACTCATCAATACAAGGAAAGTTTGTAATAAACACGTTTTAGTAAAAAAGTAGAAAATACGATTATTGACCACGTTGCCAATCAAGCATCACCATTGAATTACTCATTCTCTAATGACAGCAGATTGCTGAGCTATGTAACGATGTCGTAACGGTGATGACAGTTATTTCACATTACGACTTCTTAATTCATACATCACGGGCACCAGGTACGTAATTGCGCATCAGACTTCGTACTAAAGCTTCAAATCTTTCTTTAAACTCTCACGTACAGAGAAAATATTTCATGCAAATACACTCAACCACCGACCAGGACGTTTTTGCGGGGAGATAGGCTGCAGAGGACACACTTCTAATCCAGACTTTAAACAAATGAACGAAAACGAACCCAACAGTTTTAATCGAGACCTTGCTCTCCTGACACCTTGCATCCGAACGAAGGAGCGCCCCACAATGTCGGTGTCACTTGCGCCCCTTTCTCCGGGGAGACCCTCCAATACAAAAGGCCCTACGATTTCTATCCTCATCCTAAACGCTATGTCCACCTACGGGGGGTCCCGCGGGTTGTCCCTCGTGGCCCTCAAGAAGATGCTGAGGGTAAATGGCTACGATGTGACTCGCAACAGGGCTCGCATCCGCCTGGCTCTGCGCCGGCTGGTGAGCAAAAAGGTGGTAGTGCGCACGCGCGGCTCCTTCAAGCTCAACCCGAGACCACCGGCGCGCACAAGGAGAGCCGCTGGAGGTCAGAGGACGACGCGTAAGAAGAAGAAGAAGAGAGGAAGGAGAGGCCGAGGGAGAGCCAAAAAGAAGACCCCGGGTAGGAGGGGGAGGAAAGCCAGGAGGGGGCGCTCCAAGAGAAGGCGCAAAAGGACCTCTGGCCCTGCCAGGAAGAAAAAGGCCACCAGGAGGAAGAGGAGAAGGGCACCCAGGAGAAGGGCGCCGAGGAGGAAGACCCCGAAAAGGAATAAGAGGGTCCGGCGCAAGAGGTCCAAGGCTGCTAATAAGAGCCGCAGGAGGAAGAGTCGGGGTCGGATGAGCAGAAGGTTGTATGACTGATCCACGGTGTCCGTGCAGGCATCTTCACATCCACATGGACTGTATATTTATTTATGAACCTCTACTGGTATGCTATTCTTCTTTCAGTAATAGGAATGTATAATCCCTCTGTTTTCAGATATTTGTTTTATTACTGTCCATGTTGTGAACAAAGATTAAATGAATTTCAACTCTCCTGTTGCTCACTTTTTAAATATAAGCACCAGAACTACATTGACACTGTTTAAAGCAAGGCTCTCCAACCTGTTTGAAGCGCAGTTACGTTTGTTGATAATTAGCATAAAGGGCTACCAAATTGATAAGCTTTTTAAAAATAATATATCATGTTTTTACTAAGTTTCTACTATGTTACTATCAAATTAACCTTTTACTGTTCCTGTAAAAATTGCTCAAAACCCGAATCCAAGACTTACCCAAAGTAAAAAAAATATTCATGAACAGTTTGGAAAATTATGGAAGGCTTTGCTCTTTTGAAATCTAACACATAATTACCGCAAGTGCTACTAACATTGAGTAATCTAAGTTGGAACACACATAAATAGTAGGTTTTTTATTCTCACCTGAATTTTTCAAATCGAATGTCTTCAGATGGTATAACAAGTATCCCAGATGGAAAACGGGTTGCATATGCGCATATATACGTTCGGCTCTGAACTCAATAGATCGTAAACTTGCGTGTAATCATGTTGGTATTATTATTTGCTAATAACCAATGTGTCAATCCACATTTGAATTTGTCACTATTACCCACAGATTTTTGAAGCCGAATGGTTATTTTATTTTGAAAATAGGGCCTCATAGGTTGTCACAGGCTAAGGACCATGAAAAAAACGCTTGCTGTTGGCCAAGAGTGGTGTCAATCAAAAGGTCAGAAAATAACAGCTATACCGGAAGTCATCTAACGAGTCAGTTTATTTTCAAATGGTGCAGCAGACAGGTTACAACAATGATCGTCAAATGAATCAGGAATGCTTTTAGGCGGATTTGTATTTTTTTTTTTAGCTGCCAGCGTTATTTTGTGTTTTGGAGAAAATATTTTACTCAGTTGGATTCTCTTGACTTTCTTGAAAACAACCAGACCAAATTTTCAGGGAATCGTGTCATGAGTACAGGTTTCTAGCGCTTTTGGTTGAGCTATCCGGTTTTATAGTTTTTGAGTATCTGATCGTTTAATGTGTTTTCATATCTTGAATCCAAAAAGTTGAAGCTTTCCAATGATATGTGGCATGACGTATTAGTCTCTGGTGACATCGTGACGACACTACTTTGTTTACCAATTGAAGGCTCTACGGCGGGCCCTAGGAACGTTAAGGGGTTAATTATTGAAAATAGGGTTGAATAAACTCAGTCAACCTTTTACTAGAAAATGGCCTCGCGCTTTTGAGCTCTTTTCAGATTCATATTGAAGGGTCCCAACAGATGTACTGGTACCTTTTTATGGTCGTTCGAAGATATTGGAAGGAGCGCAAAAATGTGTTTGACTTCACACAGACTGTGTTTTGAATGAAGAATTGTCACGCCCTTAAAAGCTGATTACGTACATTTTTCACATGTGTTTAAACCTCATGGTTGAAACTGGTAAAAATACGTTGGAAGTCAGGAAGGAAGGAAATGTTGAAATCAAAACAGAGTCTTCAGAAGTAAACATAAACACCCATCTATTATCTGCACACCTTCTCGTCATCAGGGTCGCTGGGGTGTTGGAGCCCATCCTAGCTATATTTGGGCAATGTGGATGGGACACCATGAACTGGGTGCCAGACAGTCACAGGACACACAGAGACAAGACAACTCATTTTTTCAAACACACCTAGGGACAATTTGGACCTGCCAATTAACCTAACATACATGTTATTGGAATGTGGGAGGAAACCCAAAAAAAGCACGGGGATAACATAAGAACCCCACACAGAAGGCTGGGAGCTGGATTTCAACCCATGACCTCAGAACAGTGCAGCTGACGCGCTAACCACTCAACTGGCGTGAACATTGAGAAATTTTCCTGGCTGAAACAACAACCTCCTGACATAAAACAATGGAGTGAAGAATTAAAGTAAATGTACATTATGGAAAAAAAATCACTGCAAGACTTCAACCGAAACTAGATCAATTCGAGAAAAGATGGAAGCTTATCACACAATTTTTACTTGATGTCTAAACACCTTACCTTTTATTTTTATTTTTTGTATTAACATTATTTGTTGTGTTTTCTTTTGTTATTTATGGGTTTGTCCATTGTATCTATATTTTTTGTTTGTGTTGCTGTATGATGGATAACCCAACCCTCTATCAAAGTGTGTGTGAGAAATAAAAAGTTATAAAAAAGGCAATATTGCAAAGGACACATTGTACATGATGATATATTTTCCTTCCATGGACCTTGTTTCAAACGTGTTGAACAAGAAACTTTAACCGTTGGCCATTATTTGACATTTGATCGGCCCATAAAAGGTCTTTTTTAGGAACTAAAATGTATTTTCTCTGAGAAAAGGTTTTTAATATTAGACATGACTACATGATCAAAAATTCTAATGAGAATCTGCATTTATTCAACTTAATGTTTTCACCTACGTCAGAAGAAAGGAACTTGAGGTTAAAAGTAGGAAAGGAAGGGAAATAGCTGTTTTTTTTTCAATGATAAATGACAATTATATGTTTCATGTTCTGTTCAAAGAATCAAAACTACAGTTTTGAATGTTAGATCCAGGTGCATATGTGGGTGCTTTTAGTCCAAAGGATAACATTTCACGTTTGTCAGCTTAACTTTTAAAGGAAGTGCGAAACCTTGTCTTTTACTGGACTAAATAATGGTAGAAGAGATTTCAATCAAATATGGAGATGAGCAGCTTAATGTTGGCAACAGGCTATACGAAACATTATTTGACTTAATGGTCCAGAAAATAAACCTTGAGGGACACCTTGGGGAAATTGCTAAAATGGATATACATGCTCCAGAAAAACAACAGGAAAAAGGAAAGTCATGTGTAACAACTTCATTTGACCAAGGAGGGTAGGATTGGGTCATAGATAACATGGGTTTGCACATTCAAGTCTGGTCCTTTGAGACTTTTGGTGATTAAGGGCTATACAAATAAATGTGACTTGACTTGGCGAGTCTGTGAAGTGACTCATTGTGGAACTTATAGTCACCAAATTTCATGTGTTACATAACAAACATGTAGTTCTTCCTCCTTTTTCAAACTTGACTTTCACTTCACTTTAGTTATCTTTGATAAGTGGAAGTCAAAATGTGAGAAGTAAAACTCTTACATGGCCTTAAATATTGTCAAGGTACTAAAACATTCCTTTCAGCACTGATAGAGCAGGCACTTTTGCTAACCTCATACTATTAGATCTGTTTTGCATCCAACACGATAAGTTTGGTTGAGATTTTATACTTTTAATAGACTTAGGCCTATCTGCTTCCTCAGCCGGACACAGTGGTTTGGTGGAACGGAACCTGAAAGTAAAACTTTAGCACAGGCAGTTCCCTCACCAAGGTCATGTGATAAGAGAGGGAGTAACTTTTGAACATATATTTCAGAAGCCTCCCTGCATTTTAGACACATTCAAGATGAAGGCACCGGCCATTTTCCTGATTTTTGCTCTGCTCAGTATTTGTTCATACGTTACCATCAGCCGTCCAACCAACTGGCTAAGACAATGTCGAGCCTCGACGAACCTCTCTATCACAGTCCTTGAAGTTCTTCCTGGTGGAGGCTGGGATAACCTCCGGAACATGGATATGGGCCGGGTCATGAACCTAAGCTATTCGCATTGCCAGACCAGCGAGGATGGGCTTTACTTCATACCAGATGAAGTCTTTGTCATCCCCCACAAGGAGACGGGAGTGGAGACCAACTCTGAGATTATCAAATCCTGGCGGGAGCAGCGGAGCATAACGTCTCTTGGCATCAATGTTGATTCATCATTTTCTTCTTTGCTGAATGGGAAATTTTCCTCTGAGAGCCTGAGGATGAAAACCCATCAGGTCCAAGACTCTTCAGTCACTACCAGAGTACAGGTGGGAAATCTCATATTAACCTTGCGATTAGGATAATCAAGAATTGTCAAGTGTCAGTTTCCCAGGACAATAACCGAATAAAAAACTTACCATAGGCCTTCATTATGAGTTCCTAAGGTCAGAAGGAAGTATTTGTTTTTTTTTCAAATTATTTTAAGGGATTGGGAAGTACAAATA
This sequence comes from Urocampus carinirostris, assembly GCF_059441175.1. Taxonomy (NCBI): domain Eukaryota; kingdom Metazoa; phylum Chordata; class Actinopteri; order Syngnathiformes; family Syngnathidae; genus Urocampus; species Urocampus carinirostris. The sequence goes on along the minus strand of NC_142353.1, from coordinate 19,866,135 downwards.
CCAAGTATCAGTGTCAATATGCACGATCTTAAAGATATCTGTAATTGCAACGTTTACTGATACCAGTATTGGCTGCCCTTGAGTGTAGTTCAGTAATCGGGAACTATAAATTAGAGGAAAAATACATGTTATATAGCCCTCAATCATAAAATGGTGTAGAACTACACCTTGTGTTCATAGATAATAACAACATCCCCTGATTCTTAAGTTACAGGAGGGGGAATTAAAACAAAAAACAAAATCATTAGGAAAAAAATAAACCGTGACAAGGGATTGCACATGTGGTAATCACCTCCACCGTGCAATGAAAAATTAAGCATTCCATTTCAACTTGCTTTTGTCCAAACAGGAGCAGAAAATGCCAATTTACAATAGTTTCCTGATTATCCACAAAACAGGAAAGAAAATGTTCCAGGGCAGCTGTAATAGATACAATTCAACCAATTTAAGTAAAAAATACCGTAAACGACCAATTACCAAACCAACAATGAATGTTACCTTCAGCAGGTCCTCAAAAGCTTCTCATTAAGTGTAGTTGTTTGAAAGCATTTGCTTAAATTATAATTGTGTGATGCTATCAAATTTGAACTTACTGTAAAAATATATACCAATGAGTTATGTTGCAAGTAGTAGATTTTTTTTATTAACATGGGTTCATTTTGAAAACTTCAACATTCAACCCTTTCTTTTCTTTTCATCCTCAGGTTCGTAACCTCCTCTATACAGTTAAGGTTTACCCGGACTTCAATCTAGATTCACGTTTTGCTCAACAAGCCAAAGAGATTGCTGATGCCATTGAGAACAAACAAACAAGCAACGCAAACTATCTATCAGAGAAAATGGTGGTGGATTATGGTACGCATGTGATTACCAGTGTCGATGCTGGAGCCACCTTAGTGGGGGAGGACTACTTGCATTCCTCGTACGTGTTGGACAACACCTCGGACAGTTCTCACATCAAAGCCTCAGCTGGCCTTAACTTTTTTGACAAAATCAAAATCGACATTGGAGGCCAAAATGCTCAACAGAGCTCAGCACTCCAGGCATACCAGTCAAACATTCAATATTCGCTCATTCAAAGCCATGGCAGCATACCTTTTTACCCAGGCATCACTCTGCAAAAATGGCAGGAAAGTACCAGAAACAACCTGGTTGCTGTTGATCGGCAAGGAATAGCCCTTCACTATTTCATAAACGCCAACACCATCCCTGATCTGCCAAAACCTACCGTCGACAAAGTTGCCATCTCAGTCAGAAAGGCCATCGAGCGCTACTACAAGGTCAATACTCGCCCCGGTTGCGTTGATGTGAACTCCCAGAACTTTAACTTCCAAGCAAATATCGACGACGGGTCATGTGATGGCCCCAATACAAACCTCAGCTTTGGTGGAGTCTACCAAGAATGTATTCCAATGTCTCAAAACGCAGGACCGCTGTGCGACTCTTTTGCTCAGAAAAATCCTGGTACAGGGGACTTCTCCTGTCAGGTGGCTTACTCAGCAACCTTACTAAGATCAGAGGTGAGACAGCAAGCTTACACCAAATATGAATGTCATGATGAGACATATCGATGTGGGATCTTTTACCTGAGGCACTGCCATAGCCAAGTGTGTCAGGACAATTCTTACGTCCGCACTGCTCGCATCAACACCTACTGGTGCTCAACCAGTAGCAAGGTTCCAGAAAACTCGGGGTATCTCTTTGGAGGGATGTATAGTCCATCCCTCTTGAATCCCATCACCAACTCTAAAACTTGCCCGGCTAACTTTTTAGGTCTAAAGTTTCTTTCTGACAGCCAAGTCATCTGTCTGAGTGACGACTATGAGACCGGCACCAGATACGCTGTACCGTTCGCAGGATTCTTCAGCTGTGAGTCAAACAACCCAATGGCGGGTCAAAAACGTCGCTGTCCACCTAAATTCAGTCAGCATCTTGCTGCCGTTAGCGATGGCTGTGAGATTCTTTACTGTGTCCAGTCGGGATTATTCACAGGCGGACAACTGCTTCCTGTAAGACTCCCGCCTTTCACTCGAGCACCAATCCTAGCCACAAAAGCCACCAACACAGTTATGGTGATGACAGAGGGGGAAAAAAGTTGGGTCAGAGTCGGAAACACAAAAGTGTGGAAATTGGCAGAACCGGAGGATGTTCAGAAAATGTTCAGGAACTTCAACCCAGACAAGAGTCGAATGTCTGGTGGAGAAAAGGCAGGTGTAGTCTTTGGTGTAATGGGCATGATTGCTTTGGTAATTGCGGGAGTCATGATTTTGGTAAAAAGAAGGCAAAATGGGATCACTGTGACTTTAAAGAGTGGTTACACAGAAATACATCAAGAAGACACAGGTGATGAAGGGGAGAGAGCCATGTTGCAAGATAAAGCGTGAACAGTCTAGAAGTGTCAATTATGGCCTGATATTTTCCCTTTTTAATGTTCAATATTGTAAAAAAAAATAATAAACTATTTGATCAATGGTCAGCCATAAGCTTTAAATGCTACTGATGGTTACTTTAACATGACCACATTCTTATTTTCGGTGATTCCTTGAATAGTGAGACTAATTTGCCCATACATGTAACCCAATCACTCATATATTTAGATTTCAATACATACAGACTGACGACAGCAAATCCAAAGTGATGAGCATTGGCTGTGGAGTTCCTCAGGGGTCTATGTTAGGACCATTATTGTTTTAACTGTGTATAAATGATTTGTGTAGTGTATCATTGGGATTAAAATAGATTTTATTTGCAGACGACAGCACAATAATAAGTTCTGGTCCAAACTTACTAAAACTGCTGGTAGAAATGAGAGTTGCACTAAACAAAGTCAAGAAGTGCTTTGATAAAAACAAACTATGATTCGACATATCATAAATAAAAGTATTTCGAAAATCCCAAAAAACATCGAAAGCTAAATAAAAAGGTAATGTTTAAAATTAAATAGTTTATCTGACTAATTCTTAGCCATATTAGTTGGTTACCTCATATAAATAGTACACAATCCAAATTTGCAAAGAACACTGCAATGATAAATAGATAATCGATTTTACCTAATTCAAGATATTGTATAGAGATTTGGGGAACTACAGACAGAAGCAGGGGATGTAGCACCAGTTTAGGGGATGATGTAATTGTGGCCTGTGCAGTCATTTGAGACATTCTGTGATTAAGGGCTGTACAAATAAATGTGACTTGACTTGACAAGCAATGTAGAAATGCTTATTAAGAAATAAATAATTATATGTATTTGTAAATCAAACAAACAAAACTTGATATAGTTAAACTTAAATCTCTATTATTAATATATAGAGCAAGTAATGATCTACAGTATTTCTTCTATAGAAGCTCACCATCTAAGGCTCAAATTTGCGGCCTGGGGTCCACTTGCTGCCCTCAGATGATAGTCTGAGGCCCCGCCTTAATAAGAAAGTTAAAGGGACAGTGTGTGTTATTTGACCACAAGATGGTGTTGTACTCTGTGGTGCAAACGAAAATGAGAGCTAAAAATCACAAGTAAGAATGAAAATTACGGAGACTCAAAGTGACCATAAAGAACATTTTTGTCCAGAGTTTTGCCAGTTTTTTTTTAGGTACTTGTAGCTCCAAGATGTCATCTTCCTCTACTCGAGGCTCATGTTATGTAAAATAAATACATTTTCTCCTCCTTACAAGTATTAATTTAAGTGCACATTTATATAATAGTTCATTAAATTTTGCTAATTATTTAAACCAATAATCTTTTTTTTTTTTTTTAAAGAAATGGCATTTTTTAACCATTAGGAGTTACTTAATTATACACATTGTCCCTTTAAGTGTAGATTATGGATTGATTTATTATTGATTGATGGATCAGATGTGTTGTTTTACAGCTGTATTTTGAATAAATGGGCCAGTAGTTATCGGATGTGTGCGATTCCACTCTGAGCTGATCTGGAAAGCAGATCTAAGGGACAGCTCAGGTGGGATGCGCCTCCGATGAAGGGGCTACCCAATTCAATCTCCGACTCAGAGTGTGTTTCTTTCTTTTCCTGAATACAATCTCAAGTTTTAACCTCGACAGGTGATTATCTTGTTTTGAATTTGAATTTGTCTTGACTACAGTGTCAATGGTAATGGGGGTAAAGGTTTCTGCGTCAGCCTACTTGAGTTTGAGATTATTATATTGTATTATTGTATTGTACTGAGGCAGCACGGCAGCGCAGTGGTTAGCGCATGTGCGGCACAGTTCTGAGGTCATGAGATCGAACCTTCCTGTGTGAAGTTTGCATGTTCACCCCGTGCTTGGATGGGTTTCCTCCGGGCACTCGGGTTTCCTCCCACATTCCAAAAACATGCAGGTCAGGTTAATTGGCCCTTGGTATGAATGAGCAAGTGAGTTGTCCGTCTCTGTGTTCTCTGGGACGAGCTGGCCATCTGTTCAGGTTGTCGTCTGCCCACTGCCCGAGGATAGCTGGGATGGGCTCCAGCACCCCCGCGGCCCTACTGAGGATAAGCGGTGCAGATAATGGATGAATGGATGGATGGATGTATTGTACTGTTGAGCTGATTGAGTGCTAATATTTGGCTTTGTTTCAGTATTTGATGTTTCTTTTTTGCTTTTCCCAGATTAAAAAACACACAAAAGAAACAAACAAGTGTGTCCATAGTCTCCAAATTTATTAATAAAGTGCATCGAATGTTAACCTGTACAACGTGATTTCTTTGGGTTCTTTTTACCATTCAAAAAGTTCACACTTGAATCAGTTTTCACATCCAAACAGACATTCCAGCAGTGCAAGAATGTATACAAAAGAAATAGGTCGTTCTATTTTCTTGCTTGCAGAATCAATATAACTCCAAACACCACAAGCTACATTTTTATGCAGGAAGACGCCTTAAATTTGCAGTCATGCGTTCATAAACAGTACTGAGACGAACACGTTACAGAAAAAAACAAGCTCCCGGGACACAATTAATTTTCTTGGTAAAGAGTACTGTAATGCCCTTGTTTCGGGGCTACTTTTAATTGAAGTAACTAGTAAGAAACTAGTTACTGTTTATCAGTTACCCGCCCAACACTGTCCATAAATTAACACTGGAAGAAGTGATCTCACGGTTATCAGCACACAGACAGGCTGTATGGACAAAAGCTTACGTACAAAAAACACAAGACAATCCCGCTTGCACACACAAAACCTTTTCCAGTAAATGTGTAGTTGTGCATCTTGCCCCTGGGAGAATAAAGGAACCCCCTTCCCCCATCCAGCTGTGAGGGAATAGAAGGCGATCTTGAACATGAAAAACAAACCTGCTCATGCTGAGGAAATTGGAACAGCCTTAAGCGGTGAGAGAGCGAGAGAGCAAAAACAGAAATGAAAAGCCCTGAGCCGTGAATTCTGTCCTCGTTGTTTTTCAAGCAGTGAATCACGGACAAAGCAGAGTTGCAAAACAGAAGCTGTCTGCAGCTTAATGTCCAAGAGTAACCCCTTTTAGACAGTCTTTTTCGAGGCTGAAGACTCAGACTTCCTGCACTTTTTAGACCGGAGGAAGAAACCTTACAGACCTAAGAAACGGTAAGTGCTTTTAAAATATTCTGAATGTTTTCCTTAAATCTGCGATAGGATTAAAAAAACATCTTCAATCTACCATTCATTGTATCCAAGGGTGTTGGTTTAGTCTCGGCATTGACGGGGAAAACAACAATAATTACTCCTTATTGGTGGTGACACGTCCTCTACGTCCATGCCAAAACTACGCCCTTGCTTGTATCTGGTTTGTTTTTTGCATACAGAGAGACTTCACTGATTATTAATATACTTAACAACCAGGTAACCATGCCAGGATTCCAAAGTAGAAGCTTTGTCTCATTGCTTTTGGCATTGCCCGTCATCCTGGAGGTCAGCAGGGTCCGGGCTTGCAGGCTCGGCTCGTTGGAGCAGTGCGAGAAAGCGCCCTTCGTACCCGGATATAACCTGGCCGGAGAGGGTTTCGATGTCGTTCGGATGCGTCGGACGGGGGCGTATGTGATTAATGTCAAGGGTCATATGACGGACAACCAGACATGTATATTGTGCCCAAACCGCTTCCAAAAAGGACAGGTGAGTACTGCTGACTATTATAATAGTCAACTACTTACAGACTATTGAAACAATTAGTCGAACAAACAGAAATTATTATTTTCTTAATATTAGCATGAAGTTCATTTAATTATTTGGCAAATGATAATAAACAAGGTTACATATTTCATTGAACATGCTGGAGATTAGCACAAAAATTAAATATACATCTACAACCAATTAGTAACAGTTCTTGGTCATTTGAGATATAAAACCATAAATATACATCTTGGTATATTTAGGGACGGGCAAATAAATAATGAGGTAAAATAAAAAAATGTGATCCCTGTAAACAAAGAAAAGGGTCATTAGCAGCATCAGAACAGTGAATACAACAAATAAGATGTCCAGATTGTGAAGTACAATCAATGGTTGACTGCAAAGCATGTACCAAAAGTTCTTAATGATTTTCAAGTTTGAAATGAAACAATTTTGACAAAAGACGATTGTTCTTTGGACTTTCATTTCAAATACAGCCTGGCATAACACGCTCTCTATAATATAGCAAAAATACCTGATAAAGCGTACAAATCATGTCATCAAAACCTGATTGGCTCGAACATCACTTGAATCTTACCAAGGCGTGTCAGACTCTGTTTCGTTCAAAAGTCCAACGTCCTCTCAAAATGTTCATGTGTCACCAGACTGCTGCCATTATGCGCAAGATCTTCTTTGCAAACAGTCTTTTTGTTGGCTGTATCCAGGCTAAAATACTCAAAACTGTAAAGTTTTGGAAAGCGCAGTTGATGTTGACACCGGCATTTCTGTATATTTGTTACCACTCCAAACAGAGACGCTATTGCAATAGCGTGACTCTCAGCAAAGATTATATGTATATGTATGATATATATTGTAAAGCTGCCTCAGTCGTGTCTGGCGACGATAGTCGACATTATCAATGCCAACTACTACTGTTATCGATTTTCGTCAACAAGGTCCACCTATCGTCGCTGCCCTGCATCTATCAAATTGATATTGGTTCATTCCTTCTATTTTTTCCACCCCGATCGTCAGATTCAGAGGCTGCCAGCCGCTGTGCTCGACTGGCGCCCCTTCAGCCGTTGCAGCAAGCAGCTTTCCAGTGCCCTCCACCACTCTGTAGACTCTCTACTCCGCAGCTCAAACTCGCTGGTGAACAATAACTGGAGTGTGGGTTTGAGCTTGGACAAATACGCCAGGGTGGTGCTGGGAGGGAGTCGCTCGGACCTGGCCAAGTTCGCCCGGTCGCAACACAGCGTGGACAAGGCCACTTTCGCCATACATGAAATCAGTTGCACCTACTACAGGTAAATAATAGGCCACAGCCCTGTAAGCTCCAACAGTTCTTACAATGACAAAGGTAATACCGTAAATTCTGGACTACAAACTGCTACTTTTTTTCTACATTTTAAACACTCCAGCTTACAATACGATGCAGCCTATTCTTTTAATGTTGCCAGGCGGATGGTCGCAAGAATGTTTGGACACGTGCCGGGCCCTTCCAGGGGTTCTCACCAACAACGGTGCCCATTTGGGGCCCTTGGTCCATGGCGATTGCCTCGGCCATTCTTAGCAGCTGACTAAGAAGTCGTGCAGACCAGGGAATCTGACTGTTAGGTCAGGCATATGTCATGTAAAATAAATGGAAATTTCTCGACCTATGTGAAATTAAAAAGAAGGGACATCTTTGATATTTCATGTATTCTTGCTACTGTATTTTCCTGACTATAAGAAACCCCAAAATATGTCAGGAATTCAAAAGTGTGCCCCATATTTCCTATAAATATGGTAACTCAAATCGGAATGGTTGATTATAATGAAACACTAATATACATAGGGTAACCATTGATGAATGATTGTATTTGATGGTCAAATATTGTTTAAGTTCTATGAAATATGTTTTTAATTGACTTTTTTATGCAACGCTAGTAATAATAACATGTGCCCGATGGTCCAGGTTCACAAAATATTTCACGAGTATTTTTTTTGACGATGCGCTGTTTAATTCTTAGTCTGGAAAAGGTAATTTTGAAACCAATATTTTTTTAATGAATGTCATTTTTTACCTTTAGGGGACACTGAATAGTACACACTGCCCCTTTAGGTCCTCCACCACAATACTTGAATAACACTGGTCTAGGTACACTTACTCCCCCTCATATTTCGAAGTGTGTACCAAAGTGACCTAGGATTGGAGGCCCAAAGAAGACTAAAACGATAGGAAAGAGATGGGTGTAATGTATTTTTTTTTAGCAACTACAAGAATTAAGGGCAAGCAAACAAGGTTGAACAGAATTACCATTAAGCAGACTACACAATCAAAGTAGTGTACACTTCCCACCCTTTATATCGTTTCAGTTACAGACTGGCAGACCACCCTCAGCTGAGCTCAGAGTTCACAAAGCATCTAAACAGACTCCCGCAGAGCCTAACGACAAGCCAGAGCCGGGCCCTGTACAAACGGCTGATCGACACCTACGGAACACATTACATACACCAGGTCAGAGGCACCTAAATGCGTACAGGCCGTGTGTTAGCCATAGCTATCATGTAGCAACTCAATGTGGTTTCATTCCATTCCTGAGGTTCAACTCGGTGGAAAAGTGCGACGAATCACAGCCTTCCGGACGTGCCTGGCCACGCTCAAGGGCTTCACAGAAGCAGAAATCAAAAACTGCCTGAACTTAGAACTCCGCATGGCCTTGGGATTCCTACCGGCCAATGCGTCCTACTCCAACAAATGTGACGGCCTCATGAAGGGCAACATGAGCATGGGCTTCTATCAAGGCTTCATGACTCATAAGATCGAGGTCACCGGCGGGGAAAAATACTTTCCGGACATTCTCTACTCGGAAGACCCATCTGAAGCCTACTTAAGCTGGATGAACAGCCTCCATGACAACCCAGATGTTGTTTCCTATGCTATTTTCCCTCTGCACCATTTGGTAGAGGATCCTCAGATCAGTGCAAATTTGCGAGTCATTATCTCAGAGTACATTCAAGAAAACAAGCTCCAAGAAGACCAACTTGGTCTCAAAAACTGCTCCCAAACTCCCAACCTGGATCATAACTGCTGTCCTCTGCGGGCTGGCCGTGGATCTCTTAAATTGGAGATCCACAGAGCCGTCGGTCTCAAAGCAGACACCTTCACCAAAACAGACGCCTACGTGAAGATCTTCTACAACGGCATGTACGAAGAGACGGAAACGGTGATGGACAACAACAACCCGGTGTGGAATGCCACCTTTTTCTTCAGCTCGGTGGAGGTTGGTCAGGAGCTAAGATTTGAAGTCTGGGACAGAGACGTTCTTTACAACGACCATGTGGGCGTTTGTCTCAGTTTTCCAGAGCAAGGAACACATTCTCTGAGCTGTCAACTGAGAAAAGGAGTCCTTTACTTTTCATATAGCATCAAGTGCGATGCTCACTTATCAGGCTTCAGGTGTGGACGCTACTCACCCACTGCGGGGTAGTCCAGAATTAATTGTTATTGTTAATAAGGATTACTAATCATGTTAAATAGTAGATTGATCAATTTGAATGTCAACCTTGACAAACTTAGCTTGGTAGGATCTTATTGCAGCCAGAGTTTCAAACCAGTACTCAGAGACTTGTTATCCTATCGCATTTCCGTATTGAGATTCTGACCCTGACTGACTGCGAGTTCATTTGAGAGCTAAAATATAAGCATACCTGTCAACTTGTACATATTCCCCGTATTTTTTGATCACTTCAAATTGGGTACGCTGTATTATGGGAAAAAAAACATTTAAGAGAAGTCCAACTGTTTTTTTTTTGTTAATCTTTTTGTTCACGTTTGGCTCTAATGCGGATTGTCTTGGTCACTGGTAGAATACGATAAAGTAATCTTTGCACTGTACTGCACAACTACGTCTAAAAAGCAACACTAAAATTACTGCAAGAGGGGGAAAGAACTAAAAATGATTCTGAATTGTGTTCAATCAATAATTTGTGTTAACAAGTGTTAGGTTTATCTTTTTATTCCTCATAGTCATTTTTGCCGTGAGTTAACAGGTTCTGAGTTGTGTTTGTAAGGTTTATTATAGCTTAATAAGGGAAACTGCAATCATTAATAAGGGGCGCTATTGGCTAAGGTTGACCGGTATGTAAATGTGTCAGTGACAACTTCTCTGGATATTGGATTAAAATACCAATGGAAAGCTTTTATATTTCCTTTGTCATTAAAAATAGCAACACGCCTAAATCACATAGTTGATAAATTCATGTCCCCCTGATTTGTAAAATATTTTTGGGTGTCCACAGCAACATACATCAACATTTTATTTTCTTAAAAAAAGTTTATTAAAGACAACAGTAACAAAAACATCATACAAATATTCAGAACACAAAAGGGACACCGTAACCTTGTATCAAGTCATATACATAGCATGGACATAGAAACTGCTAATCAGACTCTTCAGCACATGAAATGCATTGCCAACTTTTAAGAAAAATGTCATTTTATGCTTAATTTAACATCAATCAGTGCTGCTTTTTTACTTTTAACTGAAATACAGCATTGGAAGTTAACAAGGCTGTATTGTTTAATATTATTGTGGGATTTTTTTTAGGGTTTTATTCAAATCCTAACAAAGTTGCAATCGAATTACATCAAATTCCTTTGTTTTTGCAAACAATACTCCAAATTACTTTCTATTATAATAAATAGGTTAATAACCGAGGAGAGGGTGGAATCACAATGTGTGCAAGAAGGAAGTTTACGTATATAAAAACACTAAAGCTTGCTTAAGTTTATGTGCTTATTCGGTAAAACAACCTGACCTTGTGAGCACCGGAATAATGTTTGATTGAAGGATGACAGTAATAAATTAGTTAAGCTTAGGTGAAAAACACCAAGGAAACTAAAAAACAAAATACTGCCCAGGATCCACCAATTAACTGAAATTTCCATCTTAACTATGGAGTTCTATGTGGTCGAATGTCAAAATCCTAGTGATTCTTTTAGCAATGTTGCAATGTCTTCAGGTATGTTCCCTTCATCACCTGAAATAAAAACAGAAACATTGGTACCTTCTATCAGGGGTGGGGGAGGTTTTTCAGTCTTTGGCAGCATTTGGATAAAATTGGAAAAAAAAAAAAAAAAATATATATATTTACTGTAAATTTCGGACTACAGAGGACATGCTCAAATTTAAGTCAGGCTACAGGCTTAAAATAACATAAAAACAAACTCATTCACGTCCATTTCTTACATTTTAAGCCTGGCGCACACCAAGCACTACCCACATGGGGAATTTGGCGTTGGTGCCTTTGGCTGCAGAACAAAAAAAGGAACTGTTTTCAACTGTGTCATTTTCACTTCTGCTTAGAGTTGTTTACAGCACGTGTTTTTGCATCATGTGACCATTCAAGATCGTATTTACAAAGACAAGCACATAATTACTACTGTGCCGAAAAAAAAAAACAATGAGGGTTGTGTCGCGTTAAATGTGAGCCCTATATTTCTAAATAGCAACGGTTCTGAGGAGAATAGTGCTAGATTGCAAAACAGACGTTTCTTTCTGTGTTTTTGTGTCATTAATGTTTCCGCTGTAATAGACCACATCGCATTTAATTGTCATCGTACCCAGAGGACTAAAGTAAACATAAGCGACCAGACATGGAAGCAGTTGGTACGAAAAGTGTAGCGATTTAGACTGATAACCTCTACTGCATTTTTAATTCACTTGATATGTTGGTGAAAATGTGCGTTGTGGAAAAGAGCAGCTCGCTGTTTTCCTCACTGCCGTGCACACTTGAGGAATTTGGCAAACAAGCGCCGAAATGATCACGCTTGACACTCAAAACCAGGAAGAATAAAAATAAGGGGCAATATTTAAAAACAGAAAAAAAAAATAAATAAGCAGCTTGTAGTCCGGAATTTACAGTATTTGATTTTCATTGTATCTGCCAATATTCTGAGATCCAAAAACATCAGTAACACATAAAAAATAATGAAAAATAATATAGACCTATCCAATTTTTATACAATTAGTTTTTTGTCTTGTAATAAACCAATGTATTAAATTACTTTTGAAGTAGGGCTGCACAAATTTGGATAACCTAATTGCGATTTTACATAACAATATTGAAATTTCGATGCGATTCTATATTTTAAAAGAAAGAGCATTTTCTGTGCTCCTTTCTTGTGAGAACTTAATCATAGGGAGCAGCGTTTCTTATAGAATTTTGTGAGACCCCAGCAGAGAGCCTGATTTGGCCCAGTTTCGCACAGACCCTAGCTCTAGAGTAGTGCGAGGAATCAAATGGACTGAACTATTTTAAAGCAGTAGAGTATTTCAGATTTTTTTTTGTTTCATTGTTTTTTTTTTCTATTAGGTGTTTTTCATTATATCTAAGCCTATCCACTCCTTTATTAGGGAAAATAGTTTTTAAAATGCTATATATTCTGGGGGTGCTTGTATTTAGTCTAGGGGTGCTTAAGCACCCCCAATAACGGACTGGTTATGCCTGTGGGTAAAAAAAAAACCCTATAGATTTAGAGATAACGCCATGTGGGTGCACCATTCAGCTATGGCGCGTAGGAGCCAGGGTACATAGCAGGACAGGAGCGAAAAAAAAAATAAAACAGGTTTATCATGCAATCAACCAATTGACTGAAAAAAAACAAGGAGAGGCCAAAGCAGCAGCACATTGGGATAATTCGTATAATGGCAACTCTAGCACCACATAGCCCCCAACCCCTACACAGTAGACGCAGAAGCTGGGGCAGCGAATCCAAAATCGTGTTATCAAACTAAAAACCCAAATCGCCAGTGAGAGGACCGAAAAAAAGAGAAAATTAGAACGCCAGCGCATTTGCTCTATTGTATAGCGATTTTCGGGTTGGCAAAACACTCCTTTCAATCAAATAACAAACTATAAATCCTCAAAAAAACGCAGTGTTTTACGATTACACAATCGCATCATGTCACATCGCGATACCGATTAGATTTCGGTTAATCGTGCAGTCCTATTTTGAAACACTTATAATTAAAGCAAATTAATATACTATGTCCCTTTTCAGAAGCACAACATTTTAGGAAATGTATTGATACCTCAAAATGCACTAGGTCTGTCTACCTCTAATTTTTTTGCATACAATTTGATAAATATCTATACACATAAAATTAATAAATGTTTGTGCACCCTTGTCTTATATAAAACCTAAAGTGTGCAGTCTGTGTGCGTAAGTGTATGAGAACTTACTTTGCTCAGCAGTTGTCATGTCTTGCTCCAATTTAAGTTTCTTCAGCCCCAGCCGCAATATGCTGTCTTCAATGCTATCTTTACTGATCAACTTAATGACTTGAACTGTCCTAAAACACAAACCAGGAAAAGGGTGTCATTAAATTCACTCCAACATTCCGAACTCCACTATGCAATTGTAGAAGACATGCCAAAACAATAGAATGTGTTAGCTGGTTTATTTTAGAGAATGCAGTTATACACCTGAACCAACTCACTCACCAAATTATACAAACTCAAGTGTGACCTTAATTTTTATTTTTTTTATTTTTGCCTTAATCGTCATACTGCTTTGAAATGAATAACAAAAATACAAAATAAAAGTTTTCGCATTGCATGGGCAATATGATTAGTATCTTCGACATGACCGCTTAAGATAATGAGCTTGATCATGAGTTTTTTTTAGCCATTTTCCAGATAAAATAATCCTAAAACCGTTGTGGTGCTCCCAAAAGGCAAGACAAACTTGATTCAGTTATAAGTCCTCCTCTTCAAATGAATTTGTTAATCCATTATTTATTAAACAATTTATTGACCTGCCTAATATGCTACAGACTGTTGGGCACGTACTTTGTCTGCCCCAAACGGTGACAGCGGTCCTCTGCCTGCTTGTCGTTGTACGGGTTCCAGTCGATGTCATGCAAGATGACCACGTTAGCAGACGTGAGGTTAATGCCAAGACCTCCGGCGCGGGTTGAAAGAAGGAACAAAAACACATCAGTGTCATTGTTGAACCGGTCAATGAGCCCAATTCTGCAAGGAAGGACGAGAGGAGCCAATATTTATTCAACACCTTCTTCACAAATTTCATCAAATGTATCTTTAGCTGACCGGTCTGCTATTGGTGTGGAGCCGTCCAGTCTAACATAACGATGCTCGAGGTGTTTCATCAGGACTTCTACGATGTCCAGCATCATGGTGAACTGACTAAATAGAACAACTCTGTCTCCCTGTATAAGGAGACAAAAAAATCTGATCTAAAAAACAGATAAGTACACGTGTCAAACACAAAAGACTGGAAGAATTACCGTAGATTGGTCGAGAAATGACAATGGACTATGTACAAGGGCTAATGACATATTCCATGTAAAATTTAGGTATGAGCGTCAACTTCATGTATTATTTAAGGTGGGCTGCATCGTTCAAAGGTGTCCTTAGAAGTCAGAAGTCAAATATTTTCTCCAGTAAGTATGTGTTAACAATGGCCAACTGAGTTCAAAAAGCCTTTTTGCACTGTGCCTATCTGTTTTTTTATTATTCAGATTGAGCAGTGCAAAAACTACAAGTTATTTAGCTGTCATTATAACCGGCTTCTTGACTCAAAGTAAAATACACCTGTGCTTGAGTTATATGGACTTTAGGTCTCTCAACAGTTTTACTGTATTTTATGTTTATCCGAGTGGATTTTTTAAAGCAACCAAACTCATTTTTTGTTGTTTCATAGGATTATACACTTTATATTAGAATTAGCAATATGCCAGTTAGGTATTTACCATTTATGTTGTACCTCTTTTAGAATTTTCATTTCATTGCCAACGGTTACACGTTTCCAGTTTTTGGCCGCACCTTTTCATTTCAGTGCATTCTTAGCCATTATAGAAAACAATTTTTAGTCAAAAAATAAGAACTTTCTATTTCTGTGTGTTCAAACTCATTAATCAATGTTAGTAGCACTTGTAGTTACATTTTCAGTTTGGCACAAAAGTTCAGTGCGTTACCTTTCAAGAGACCAAAACCATCCATATTCTCCAAAAGTTCAAGAACAACATTTAATTTACTTTGAGTACGTCTTTGATTGGGATTTTAGGTGAATTTTAACAGGGATGCTTTAGACTTGCCACACCTGAGTAAATGCGAAGTGGCCTGTGCATATAGTCCGTTGTATCACGTCTAGAAGTTCCCCCCGGATAAAAATTCGAGAGTGACTTATAAGTGATTGTGTTCAGATTTTCAGTAAATTTTGGAACACCCCAAAATTCAGTGAGTCGGCTTTATTGGCAGATTAGCATAATATGTCACAGAAAGGAAGAACACAGCCTTTGCAATACAGCAACAATATAATGTAACATTAAACGGTTGGAATTATATGGAGTTTGGAATTAAATAAATAAATAAAATCTTTCTGGAATTGACTGCATCGAACCTTTTCTTTGAGTGACGCCAGTTTCTCTGTGAGCCAATGGAACTTCCCGGAGTCGAGGAGCAGATTGTTGTCTAGCTGGAAGGAGCTAATGGACCCATACTGCTTACACAAACGATGTAGCTCAAAATCAGACATAACTTCCATGTCCTCCTGTATTAAAGATGCATTTGCATCGCAATGTGTCGGCTCCTGACAAAGGAATAAAAACTGTTGATTTTTTTTTGTTTGGTCGACAGCAATAGTTTTGAAAAAAAAAACAAAAAAAAAACAAAAAACATGTTATTTCCCCCGGGCTTAATCTCAGTTCAAATTGTACCTACATCAACAATCTTGTGTTAGAATTTAGGAGTATTTCACTGCATATATACCGTTAAATTCAGACTATAAGCTGCAACTTTTGTCCCAAGCTTTCAACCCAGCGGCTTATGCAATGACGCGGCTACTTTATGCATTTTTTCCTGACAGCCGCCAGGGGCGCCCTAGTAGTAAAGGTAAGAGTGAGACAGGTGGAATATATGTGTAGAGGAAGACGAGAGTTTAATGTACTTCGCGCTTTGTGCACGAATAAAACTAGCATGAACAGAACCCTCATCATGGAAAAGGTGTCAATCGGCTTGCTACCACATTGGGGATAATTTTATGAGTCTGTCCATTTGTAAAAGGAAACAAGGTGGCCAAACGAATGGATTACAAAAAGTCCAACAAAAAGTCGATGTTTAAGACAGATTCCTATTCATCCGTAAGCATTTTCATGTGTTTTGAAGTAAATATTTTGCACGGTTGGATTCTATGGATTGTCCTTGATGTAACGAAGACATTTTTGGGGACATTCATAGAAGTTGAAGACGGCCAGGGGACGACGTACTGGTGAATTAACCCGGCTATATAGTTTTCGGGTGTCTTGTTTCAGACTGATCGTGAAGTTTTTTCTGATGAGTACATTTTGAAATGGTCCTCATATCTTTAATCCCAAGAGTTTAAACTGTCCAATGATATCCGGCATGCCGTACTTAATAACTGCTAACAATTGTCTGTCCCCGTGTGCCCTGCGATTGGCTGGCAACCAGTTCAGGGTGTCCCCTTCCCACTGCCCGATGATTGTTGGGATGGGCTCCAGCACCCCCGCGACCCTACTGAGGATAAGCGGTGCAGCTAATGAGATGAGATCGTACAGACACTTATTTGTTTATCAAAAGCCTCAGAACATCAAGGGGTTAGGATACCGTATATAATTGAAACGCTTTATGTGTACAGTCTTTCTTTTTAAATACCTCATGTTTCAATGTAGGCACATGCGGCCTATGTATGAACAAAATATTTTTTCCTTTAAAAATGTACTGGGTACAGCTTTTCAGGTGTGTTCTACAGTCAGAATTTTACGGTATTTAAAATTGTCTGAATTTTCCAGTTATTATTTTTAAAACAAAAATTCTTATTCTTATAGTCACATCATTATTATTTTATCATGATAATCATTTTGTGGCAATTGATGCATCTTATTAGCCATGTATTTGAATGAAGCCATTTACTTGACGTTTCAATGTTCCATTAATTCAGAGATTCTAAAGTTCATTTTATGTTTTGATATAATGTTGTGGGAAACAGCCTTAGTTATATCATATAACATGCAAGATACGCAGTCCTAACAAAGGTATGCTGTAAAACTGACTTGATTTGGAAAATTCCACTTTACTGAAGATTTCTTCTTGTCAAAACACGCCTATGTCTTATAAAAATATGTGCAGTTTTTCGATGCATTTTTCTCAAAGGACAACGCATTTGTTACAAGCCTGGAATATATTCTGTCTTTTTTTTCTTTCTTAAATTTGTTTTATTGGAATAAAAAAACCTCAACGGAACATCTCGGATATAGAATGGAACAACCAGGGGACGAAAAGAAATCTCATTCACACTTGTAACTTAAAATAACAAAACCCCAATCATTATGATAAACACAGTAAGGCAATGTCTAAAAAAATAAAAATAAGCCACTTAAAACAGCTTGGCAAACCCAAAACAACTATTTGATTACTTGCCCAGTCCCAGTCAGCCAAAACAGGCTTACTTAGCAGATGTGCAGTAAATCAAATCACATTTATTTGTAAAGCACTTTTCAAGCAATAAATTGCCACTCAAAGTGCTGTTAAGGTACCTTTAGCATGAGTTTGCTCATGGCTTTCAGCTTCTCTGCAGTGTAGTACTGTCGATGAAGTAGAGGGTGGTTTGCCATCTTTCTTAACTGCATCATTACATTACACAGTTCACGTTCTGCAGTACAGTACAAGAAAAAAGTCTCACTACACATCAACATTTAGAAAATAAAGGCTGATAGGAATTTAATTCCAAAATGTTATTTTAGCCAATCGCCAGAACTGTTCAAGTTCAGATTATTACGTTTCTTTATGAGTGGTGAATATTAATTCAAAATAACACTTTTTTTTCTTCATGAACAACAACTTAAACTTTTAAAGGTGAGGTGCATCGTTTGAAGTGTCTTCAAAATGTTGAAAGTGGAATATTTTATCTAATAAGTATGTTTTAACGATGTACAGCTGATTTCAAAGATCCCTTATAATTGTATTACCACCACGCCTACCTGCTTTTATCTTACTTTTAGCAAAACTGTTCGGAGCAGAACACATTAGGTAGGAAGTAGTGGGCTGGGAGGAATATAGAGTAACTTCATGCCTGTCCCTGGGTGTTATTTTGTGTTTCTATTTGTTATTGGAGAATGAAACTGGTGAAGGTAAGAAAAGGCCCATTTAAAGTACAGTCCAATTGACAACTCAAAGAAAAATGATAAAAGAAGAGTTTATTTGAGAGTGTCTTAGAAACGCACATAATTGCATTGGCAACATAAGGAGCTTGATAGAGCTGTAGTGATGACACAAGCCAGGAGATGGCGGCCACGGGTAAAACTAGTTTCAAAACAGCTCCTTTAAAGTTTCTACATTAATAGCTAACAATATACAACTATATTAGAAGGGAGTATTAATTAAGACCATTCGTGCACAACACCCTTTAAAATATTAATAGATTCATGTTGTATTAAGTTATATTTTGTTTTAGAAAATGTTCTAACAGCTAAAGTTCTTTGTTTTTTTCCTATACAACTTTTGCAATAATTTTGCAAATTAAATTTTTACTCTTCTGGGAACCCAAGCATTAACACACACATATACTCATGTTTGTGACCTTCTTAGGACCATTTTCAGGATTTTCATAATCTTTTCAGATAATCTGGATGGTCCTAATGTGGCCAGACGACGTTTTTTTTTGTTTTTTTTTAAATTACCTGACATATGAGTTAGTCTAATTTAAACCTATGAATGGGATTAAAGGTTATGCAATCGCATTTGATGGTTAAAGGTAAGCTAAAGGGGCAAGGAAATGCATGTCAATGGAATGTCTGAACAAGTATAGAAAAATAAATCTGTGTGTGCGTCCATGTGCGTGCGTGCGTGCATGCATGCAAAGCGTACTCTTTTCAGTGGTGGACTCCTTTAATTTTTGGACGAGTGCCTGGTATAGAACTTTCTGCTTTTCACTCATGGGGCAAAACTCTATCTTCTCTTCTTTATCAGGCAATTGTTGAAGGACCTGAGAATGGCACAAATATATATTTAATACTGACAACTCCAAGTCAATTCTCTCCATTTTGATCCTAAAAAGTGTGGTGTGTAGTTAGTGATATCTAGCAGTGAAAACAGACTCCAACAGATATGAGTCAAGGATTAACATTAGACGTAAGATCAGTGGAACAAAAATCCTGCCCAAACTTACCAGGCCTGCAGGTATATAAGCCCAAACTGGCCCCGATTAACTTGATTTGAGGGGCTGAGCCTAAAGTAAACCAGAAGCTTAACTTTGGCGCCGAAGTAAACCCGAAGTATGCGTTTCGGCACCTAAGTGCGTGCATCGGCTGAGGTACACAGCTTTGGGTTTACTTCACCCAGTCATTAAAATCAATTGTTTGCTTTAAAATGCAGCTCCAAAATATACACAACAAAATGGCAAAGAAAAAGAAAATCTGATTCTGCAGATTACAAGATGTAAATAGTGAAATATTTGACCGAAAAACAGGAAGAAAGTTTGTTAAACCTGTAAGCTCTTGGCGAGAAGAGTAAATGACTTCTGAGGTAAGTGACATAGAGGTGGAAAGAGGAAGCAGCGCATATTCTACTGTGACAACAGGGATGACAATTTTTTTTAATTTTGTGATTTGGATTTCAACTGATGGGTTGATAAGCATGCTCTTTATGATAGAATTATATGAATAATATATCTTTGGTACTGAAGTGCGCATTTCAGCAGCTTCATTCGCCTACCGTCCATCAAAACATTCTCCAATTGCTTTCTTTAATAAACTTTTAAAATGATCCTGTCTTGATGTGTCAGGCTTATACTGCTTGCACAACTGTTTTAAAGTAATGAAAAGAAACAATTTCCTCCCGGAGAATTGTCAAAATATACGGATGGATGATACATTTCTACTTGAGATCATTGGAAGAACTACGATCAAACATCTAAAAAAAAAGCTAATTACCTCATTCTTAACCCGCCGAAGGATGAAAGGTTTCATGATTCGTTTGGCCTGAGAAATGCGCTCTCTCTCAAATTGACTCTGCTCTTCTTGGGACTTCTACAAAACCAAAACCAGAAGAAGTATAAATTGCTACTTTCAGATCACAGGATATTTTACAGTATATACGGTTAGTTGCAATGATTATATTTTTTATTTTGGTTTATCAAAATGGAATTACCATCGAGAACATCTTTGACATTCGAGTTGTGGAACTGGAGAACATGGACGGCATGATGAAGTTGAGGAGTGAGATCAGCTCCAGGAGGTTGTTTTGCAATGGAGTACCAGTGAGAAGCAGGCGATGTTTTGCCTGAAAGGACCACAAAAGGTTTTTCAAAAACCTAAGGCTCTGACAATAAAACATGTGTGCCTCTAAATGTGAGGGGAATTGTTTTTTGAACATGTAAACATAAATACTTATGACTTATTAAAGACCGCCATACATATTAAAAAGAGGCAAGAGCTGTGGCCTAGAGATAAACTAGATGGTGCGACAGTACATGCCCTGTTCAGCTCTGTAGCAATAGGAACCAATTGGACTGTTTAAACAAAATTAAGCTTGAGGAAAATGTTTTGTGCTTGCAGAAAGTTAAATTTAGCCCAAGTACTCACATTAATCGACATGAGGTGGCGATAGCGCAAAGAGTTCATACTCTTCAGCATGTGACCCTCGTCGAAGATAGCGTACACAAGACGTATCTTACGGAAGAGACTGCGGTCATTGTTGTTCCCAATGGCAAGGTTGTACCTTTAAAAGGGGGAAACAGAAATGGGGAGTGAAGCGTGTATGAATATAAGTCTCAGTGAATCAACACACTCACGTGGTGACAAGGACGTTAAATTCAATGACTTCATTGAGGATGTCGTACTTAAGGAACTGCCGATCTTCCACAGATCCTGTACACAAAACAGAGGTGGGATAAAGCATACATTCAGAAAACATCAACGGAAGATCCTAAAAGATTCTTAACACTTCACAAAGGAGTATAAAACAATTGTCAATGAAAATGATTCACAAATGAAAGTTTCAACTATCTTACCAGCATAAACTAAAACTTTAAGACTGGGACACCACATTTGAAGCTCTCTGACCCAGTTATCTGTAAAACAACACAACGGAAAATTTCAGCTTTATGTGTAAACATTAAATAATATCTAGACCAGTGGTCTGAGCTTTTTCAAGAGGAGAGCTACATTTTGTTTCTAATCCGGGCAAAGGGCATCTAGTTTAGTATGCATTTCTAAAATAGCAACCAAGCTTGCTTAATAGCTAAAAAGGTAGCTTTATAGTTGGCAAGAAAGGTGAAAGGGTGAAAAACTAAAATGAATCTAGCTAGCTAGCTAAAAGAGTATAAAGGCCATTTAAATAGCCAGATAAAAAGCTAAAACCAAAGCTAGATAGCTAGCTAGAAAGGAGGCCAAAATCTAGCTTAATAACTAACAACAAAAAAATAATATTAGCTAAATAGCACTCAAAAATGTAAAAAGCTAGTTAGATAGCTTGCTAAATAGCAAAAAACTGCACACTTTTTGCTCATTTACTATATAAAACCAATAAATTGGAATTTAGTTTGTTGTATTTCCTGTAAAAAAACAAAAAAATAAAAAGATGAATAAATCAAATCTCTATTACACGAATAAATTCTCATTTTACTCTCTTAGTTGCTTAAAACTAATCTTCAATACTTGAAGAGATTGTTTTGACCATGAAGCCCATTAACTGGGAATTGATTTATTTGGATTTCTAAAATAACAACTTATCATGTTATTACTATGCTGTTACTATGTTTCTGCCAGGTTTATGTTTAAAAAAATAATCTTAAATAGACTCAGTTAACTAATAAAAAAATATGTTTATCTTATTATAAAATCACAATGACCTAGCACTTGTGAGCTATTTTCTGGTCCGCAAGCACCTCAACTATCCTTAGGGAGCACCCTGGTGCCTGCGGGCATCATGTTTGAGACCCCTGCTCTAGACCGATTTTGCACTTAGTGCAACCTTGATGAACAAAATAAAATCAACACAGATGTAAAACTTTGCCATAATAAAGCAAATAATTTTTCAGAGTGATATTTATTTTACCGAGTGTTGAGGCAGGAACAATGATGAGATGTGGACCCTCTACTCCAATTTCAAATAAATGGGCCAAAAGGGCAATCGCCTGGATGGTTTTTCCCAAACCCTGATATTAAGCAGGCAGAAAAAAACAACAAGTGTCACTATGAGATGATGAAACATTCTAAATGGCTTAAAATTATAAACACCATCTATAAAAACATTTTTGTTAGAAATATTGAGTGCAATTTTTCCCATTGGTAGGACAACCTTATGCTTTACACAACTCAGAGTGGACGTTTAGACTATGTGACAATCTTACAATGCAAACAGTTGAGTGCCGAATAATTCAACCCCCCCTCAGTAGATGCGTGTTTTAACAAGTTTGACATCAATTTTTTTATCCTTCTAATAATCCCATTAAAAATGACACTAAATAGAGGAATACAGCTTAAATTACAACAAAATTATAGGGCTTTTCTGTGATTTCTTCGTTGACAAAATTACTGAACCTCATAGGCATGTAAAACGTTAGTACTTAATATACAGTAAGATCCTATTGCAACAATAACATCCTTTCAATAAAAATAGCTTGACACAAGTTTTGTGCAATGATCTGCAGGTATCTAAAGCAAATTGTTATGAGCAGATACCTCTAGTTTATTGACATGGTTTGCATGGTGCAACATCTAATTCAAGGCTGATCAGAGGTCTTAACAGACAAAAAAGGCCATGTGTTACAATCCTTCCAAATCTGAAAAAAATACTGCTTATTAGGGTTCTGTTTATATTTACAGGTGTTTCCTCAGCTGTTTGACAAAACTTTGTGAAAACCTTTGTAACTGAACTAACAAAAAGATCAAAGCAGCACCGCCGCAAGCGGCAGGCTTTCCAGCAGCTCCGCGTTATTTTTTGTGATTTATTGTTTTAAGTGTCTGCTTCTATCTTCTGTGTTTTTGTCCCGTTTCACAAATACACTTTGGACTACTTTCTATCCTATCGTTATGGGTTTTAACGCACAAAAATGCGTTTATTCGAGGAATCAACACCTTGCCCTGAAGAATTCTCGTGGCGGCGTGATGAGGGGGCCCTATCGTGAATAGAGAGCCGGAGCTAGCTAAGCAGCTAGCGGCGTTATAAGTCTTCGGTACCATCCGTAATCATGGTAAATGTGAACTCTCTACCAAATAAGACCGACAAACTGACTGTGCTGGTGAAGAACATCAAAGTGCACAGGGAGTGCAGTTTGCTGTGTTTTACGGAAACGTGGCTCACGTCTAACATCCCGGACACTAATGTGTAGCTACCCGGAGCCATCCAGCTTCAGCGCTGTTAGACAGAGACACAAAAGCCTGCGGGAAGCGGAGAGGAGGTGGACTCGCTAACACGAGGTGGTGTATTCCTGGGACATCGAACTTTTGGGTATGTCGAACTTTTGGACTAGCGTATGATGTCATCCACTCCGCCATGGCTAAACTACAACAAAGCACCCCGAAGGCATCCTGTTAATCTGTTAATAAACCAAAGAGACTGCTG
Organism: Urocampus carinirostris; assembly: GCF_059441175.1. Classification (NCBI taxonomy): domain Eukaryota; kingdom Metazoa; phylum Chordata; class Actinopteri; order Syngnathiformes; family Syngnathidae; genus Urocampus; species Urocampus carinirostris. The sequence goes on along the minus strand of NC_142353.1, from coordinate 19,842,469 downwards.
GAAGTGTGAATTTCCATACGGGGATGAATAAAGTATCTATCTTTCTAACATTTTAATTTTTTGTCAATGAGGTAATCAAACAAAGGCCATTAATTGGAACATTGTCAAAAATATTTGCGTCATTTTATTTTAATTTGTCAATTTGACGTGCCATAATTGAATGTGATTAAAAATAAGATGGAAAAATAAATGTCAAACTTCTAAAAACGCCCACTGTGGAGGTTGAATAATTTAGAACACAATTCGAAACTAATTAGGCACTAAACTAAGTACTGCTTTTGACAGCTCCAAGTGTCATTGGCATTTATATCATTAAACTCTATTGGCAGCTATAAATGTAGACGCAGTAAATAAGTTAATGTCCTTTATTTGAAACAGACGAAATTGTGACAGAAATTGCCTAATTGCATCTTTGGGTACCTAGCATTAGACAAGTTCGTGAAAACCCCAGGAGGTACTCATCAGTTTTAAAAATGAACTATTTTCAATATGCTATAAATCCAATGTATAAAATTGAATTGTCTTACCATCTCATCAGCAAGGATACCGCTCAGTTCGTGCTCATGCAGCAGCAGCAACCATTTCAGACCAATAACCTGGTAAGGTTTTAACTCGAACCTGAAAGATAAATAAAATTCACGTCGGGAACAACAATAATCAGCCTCCAACCCCCTAAAAAATCTAACTTTTAGTGCACCAAATTTAAATGCTACTCACTTGCTATTGAGAAGTTTGGGCTGTGGCATTGAGCCCACGCCATCTCCCTTCACTTGTGTGACCTGCTGAACCATCTTAGAGGAAATGGTCTCACATTTAGACATGAGTCCCCGTACAACCCTGCGTTCCTTTAGAACAGCTCTGCAGCCGAACAGCAGGTTCTCTGATAGGGATTTGTTGTTGTTCAGTTGGCTGGTCTTGAAATTGGAAGAGGAATAAAAGATTTCGAACAGTGAAATACCTTATTAAAAGTGTGTTACACAAAATTATAAATACAAGACAGATAAATGGATTGCGAGAACAAGTAACATGCTACTCATAAACAAGTGTGGGGTGCATCTTGGGCTACAACAACTATTAAACGATTAAATAGCTTATTAAAATAGTTGGTAACTCATCGATCATGTTGCCTGATTTATAAACCACTGAGCAGGTTAAATCAATGCAAATAAGTGCATTGGATCTCGTTGAGAAGTTCTAGGGTTGTAGTACCACTTTAATACGTCAGAAAGCATTTAAAATTAGTTTTTGTTGAACATTGCATCAATGCAAATAAAATAGGCATGAAACAGCCAAACACTACAAAGATAACAATTTTTAAGGGAACAAAAAGGGCTGCAGAAAGAGAAAATATATAAACAAATTAATGAAATATATAAAGTTAATATTAATAATGATATGATTATATCAAGATTCTTGAGCATATATCATTTCCATATTGGAAATGTTTATTATATTCTGATATTGAACAAAAAACATTTTCATTGACAAAATCTCGCTAACAATTGTTAGAGCTGCTCAAAGAAATAATACGGTTGTGTTACAATAGCAAAATGTTAGAGAACTCCGAAGCGAGCAAGCGGGATATGGTTTTGTCCATCACTTTAAAATTAAAAGGTAAAATGTTAAGCCAGAGTCCAAACAGATCTAAATTTCGAGCCAGAAATGTCAATTAACATTCGGATTGGACCAACAAACCTAGAATAATCTGTGGTCCGTGCAGCCCTTTGAGACTCCTTGTGATAAAGGGCTATACAAATATATGACTTGATAACATTTTGTGAAGTGAATTTATGTTTTTGAGATTTTTTTAGGGATAAAACTTTTGCTGCACATAAATTTAATTTATAGCTGCTTCTTCTTTTTTGTTCTGTATCTCAAGTCTAAATGTAATGTGATCTTTGGATGAGGTTGTAGGAAAAAAGTAACATACTTGCAGGTGTAAAGCATACATACAGATGCATTTTTGGTTTTAGTTAAGTTATTTGACAAACACTTTGATTATTTTATATTACAGAATACTCTTGACGCTTTTAACTAAAACAAGAAAGTTCGATCACATTACCCCGATTTTAGCTTAAGATGTGATTTTAAGGGTTTGTTGGTAACATATAACATTGTTTGATAATGCTACTACATCCATTGCAGCCAGGTCATCCTGGAAGGGGGATTGCCTCATGTGCGGTCCAGTCCCTTCTCAAGGTTTCTTCATTTTCCTCATGGTGAGGTTTCTTGAGTTTTTGCTTGCCCTTATGTAGGTTTAAGATCAGGAGATGATGCAACAATAGTCTGTAGTTTGCAATAATCTGTGGTCTGTGCAGCCCTTTGAGACTCCTTGTGATTAACGGTTATGCAAATAAACACGACTTGTTTTTTTTCACAATTTTTCTGTTCTTCCAACACTTCAACATTTGAATGTAAGGGAAAATCAAAATGTGTTTAAAAAAAAATCTGATTCATCAATTAATTCAAATATTAATTGATCAATTTAAAGACTATAAAAATTACCGTTAGTTGCAGCCCAAAGTGCATCTGCAAAAACTGCTGCATAAGCATTCATCCCCCTCTTTTATCATTGAATAGCTTGTGCCGGTTGACTGAAGGCTATACGGTTTTCATTTCAAGTTGCTACTGGTGATCTACCTTAAATTATGCAGATGCTATTCAAACAAATTTCAGAAAAGTATTCATTTCAGTAGTTAATTTAAAACTTAATCACAACACTTTCAGGCTCATTAAAACAAAAACAATCAAAACAAGAAAATAAAACAATTTTTGTTGAGTTTAGTAAATTACAGTAAAACAAATAAAAATGTTCATGGACATCTTGAGCTAAGAGTGAAACAGTATACCTTACATGTTGAGGTTTGCGATATTTATCAATAAAGGCAAAAAACAATCACTTACATATTTCGATCTGAATGGATAAAATGTGAATTTTAAACAGTAAATTCCACAATATTATCATAAATGAAGTTTTCCAGGTTCTTCTAGAATACTGTTATTAACTACCACGGGATGAAAGAGCCATAATGGACATTAACCCCACCCCCAAAAAGGGTTGGAGCCACAAATAATAAAAGCTTTAAAAAAACCTTTTAAGGATGGCAGCACATACTGTATATGTATATACCCATATTTTGGGAAAATGTTATGAATGTTTGTGTCATGTTTTTCCTCCTACAGAAACCGTATCATTTTCGATTAACAATTCAAAAAGAGCGCCAGGAAGCACTAAAAAAACGCATGCAGCTCCAGAGCTGCCTGTCGCTGATCCCAGGACTAGACATTTTAGGCATGATGCATGCAATTTAAACACAAAACATCTTACCAGATTGAACCAGTTTTTAAATGGTCGGAGCTCTATAATCACTTTGGCTTTTTTAACTGAACAGCCAGAGATGAGTCCTAGTTCATCGAGTGTTCCTTCCTCAAAAAACTTGAAGATCTCTTCTCTCACGCCTCCCGAATTTGAAAGTGTATCAATGCAATCATCTAGGCCACTGCTTTCCCCGTCATCGTCTTCATCATCAGAGTCAGAGCCGGAGCTCAGATGCTCTTTATTGGCACGGGCTTGATGTTTACGCTCCTCTGCTCGCTGCTTTGCCAGACTTGTCCCGCTGGGAAACATCTGGACGGGAGTAAACGAGGATGACGGTTTCTGTAATGAAGTCCTACTACTCTGTCCTGACAAGATAACATCTTTTGTAATCCAACAAGAAAGGTTGGAGTTAACATGTTGGCTTTCGTCTTCAGCTGAATAGTCGTCACTGTCCACTGTAGCGCTCGAACTGTTCTCAGTATCACTTCCTTGTAATAGGTCAGAATTCTTGTCAGGATATCCAGGAAGAGGATAACTGCTTTGCTCAGTATTTTGATCTTCACTATTGGCATGGTGGGATTTCTGTGGAATGCTTTCAGGAGAATAGACTAGAATGTCATCTGTGAGAAGAGCACAAAATATACATTAATAATGTATATATTTTTAAAAAGATGTATGAGAAGAATTGTGTCGGGACCTGGGTCAGAAAACATCAGTAAAGTATGTCGGGCTGCTCCGTCATCCCAATCGTGTTCCTGTAGCACCGAACGCAGCTCCTAGAAATCACACACACAAAAAACACACACCGTTTTTGGGATCTCATGCCATTTATATTGAAAGGCTAATTGATCACTTCCTGTACTTTAGAAATGTTGAGAAAAAGAACCTAAAACTAGTTGATTAAACTCTGAAAAGCTAAAATTGTCAAATCTGTCGGTGTGTGAATATTTATGCTGTAAAAATTCCATAAGAACAAAAGAAAACAAGAATGGAAAAACGTTTTTCCTCATAGGAAAATGATGCAGAGCTAAAAATTACGAGTCAGCGATATTACTCTATTTAAAGTGACAGAACAATATTTGGGGCGGCAGTGGCTCAGGAGGTAGAGCGTCGAAGTGTCTTTGGGTAAGACATTGAACCCCTAATACAGGTTAGCGCCTTACATGGCTGCACGGCCGCTATTGGGAAATGTGAAGCACAATGTAAAGCGCTTTGGGAAGTCTTGACTTGAAAAGCGCTATATAAATGCAGATCATTTCATTTCACATTTGATTGACATTACATTACCTTGTGTTTGAAAAGCACTGTACCAATAAAGCCGCCTTGCTCATGGCGACAAGCGCTTCATCAAATGGAATGATGGAACTTTTTTTTTTTTTTACAGCATGATAATAAAAGTTGGATTTGTTTAAGATGAAAATAGAAATGCAATAGATTGTTAATTTACATAAAAATAAAAGCCTGTAAGGTGAACAGTTTTATGATAGTAATATTGCAACCAAAAAGTGCACGGTAAAAATTGCCCTGTACCAGAAAAAAGTACTACAAAATCTGCACGAATTGGACTAATATTCTGGAAAGACGGCAGTTTAACCTGAAAGCATTAACAATGTTTTTTCACCTCTTTTTTCTGATTTGGAAACTTCCTTTGCAATTTTCTGACTATTTCCTCCTGCTTCTCTAAAGTTGGTTCATCGTCACCACCCTGTCCATCACTGTTACATTCTTCAGCATTGTCTTCAGGCAGCGGAGACTATAAAGGGAAAAAAACAAAATACATGATCAGAATTAGATTTTAACAGTAAAAGTGAATGGAAAGGTTAGATCTTAAAATGTTCAAGCTAAATCTAAATTATATTCAACCAGGGGCACATTAAAATGTTTTTATGGATCAATTGTTTTGTTGAAATTATTTTCACAGCTTTTACATCTTACATGACAAAAGCTAAATGCCTATAATACTGAATCAAACTGTCATATCATTTTACCAAATCAAATCATTGAACTGTAAAAGACGCCATTTTTTAATCATACATTACCCTATGAACATTGTAAATATTGTTTACTATGTTATTATTAATGACAATGAAGTATTTCTAATTCTATGTATAAAAGTGTACATTTTTTGTTTCAGCCTTCTAATAAAAAGTCAGTTATCATAATATCTCACCACAGAATGCTTCTGTCGTTTGTTTGGTCGAGTATCGCCGCCCTCCAGTGAGCTTTCACTTTCCTCCTGCTTTCTCTTACTAGCATAGTCTGTAAGTGAAAAAACAAATAATAATAAAAGAAGCCCTAACATTTGTTGGTTGGCTGTTATTTTACGGATACTAATATCACAAAATACGCAAGTATTTGGAAATCAACTTTTGAAATACCGAATCACATCTGAGGCAGAATTTGTGCCACAAGCTTGGATGGCAACACCATTATGTTAAAGCTGAGTTAAGATTTTACAGTAATAATTTGATTGTAAGAAGAGATCTATTAATACCATTATTGTCAGAAATGAGCAGATAGTCTTCATCAGCTCCATCTTGAAATCTTCCAACAGTCTGTCAACACAAAAAAGCTGTAAAAATAATCACACAGTGGCTTTTTTTAAAGGGTTTGTAATTTTAGCAATGACAGCCTGAAAGTCCAAATGCTCTTACAGCCTCAGGTAAAAGCTTGTATTCCACTCAAGGGTGAATGTTGGCAAATGAGCCAATGTCACCCATTACTTTTGTCTTGAGATTAGGCCTGGGTGATAAACCGACAACAATAATTATTGTCATTTAATTTCAGTAAACATAAATTATTAAAATGTTTGATATTTGAAAATTAAACTACACCACCAGAACAGTGGTGAAAAGTTGGGGTGCTAATGCAATGAAAACGCAAATTCCAGACCAAGATTCAGGTGACAAAGAAAGTGACGGGGACCAGCCAATCATTACACAAGAATAGCGGTAGAGCGGCTCACACGGATTAAACGCATAAGGAGTACAACATAATCAAAATTAACAATAAAGATTGAAAGGATAGCATCCAGATACCCACTCAAATCATACTGAAAGTGTCATAGACGGCAAAGGCCCCACATCTCCAGTAGTTTGGGTCTATTTCAGCTACTTAAGAGTATGATATAAAAACAGAGCAACAACGTGCACTGCATACTATGTGTCCCGATAAAGACAGGCAAGAGAACAAACTTATCCTACCATTCAAAACATTATTGCCCGCTGAAACACGCTAAAAGGAAAACAATTTAGTCCCAAAGCACTGGGTCAGTGAATGTTGAGCCCAAGCAGCAACAAACGGCTAGCAAGCAAGGTGCTATACGTGTATCCATGCAAGCAGCTCCCCCTCTTTGAAAAAGCATTTAGTTTAGATAGAAACATCATGACCAGTCACAGAGCAGCATTAAAGCCTAAAACTGTGGACAATTTCATTATTTTTGCCCCATAACCTTTAAAACAGTTCCCGTTTTGTTTATTTATACCATTTTTGAAACCGAACATTTTCTTTTTTCTATTTTGTTAACATTGCCAGACACCTTAAGACTGCACAAAAGGGTTTGACATGTTGCTGAGTGTACATTAAAATGAGTGCATTTACGGTTACTTAATTTTCAGGGATTGCAGCTCTACATTGGACTACGTGCAATGTTCTGTGTTTTGATTACTTCATTTTGTTAACTTTTAAATTTGTTTAATGTTCTTCATATTTGTGAAATGCTTTGTAATAGTTTGACACGATGAGTCTTTGTCTGACATTAAAGTTTAAGCAGCATCTGATTTTGTCATTTTTCACTCAGGGAAGATATTAAGATGTAAAATGTGAAAGAAAAAAGATCTGATGATTATTGATCGTGATAACAATGTTTGTCATATTGCCCAGGGCGACTTTAATATACGTTTATTGTTCAGATGTAAAGGTGGCCTTGTGCCATGCATCATGTCATGAAGTCAATGGCTTATTTTGGGAGATTAACCTCAAAACTGCTACATCTGATTTGCTTACAGTTCTGTGCCTGTTTTTGCATATCATGCAAACCTCAATACCTTAAGAAACCTGTCGTACTCATTGGGCTGTACAGTAAGCGCAAGCAAAAGGCATTATTGTAAAATCCAACAATTACCAGGAGTTGATTTGAAAAATACAAGCCCTGTCCTCATAACGGTTGAGTTTCTCATCTCACCTCAGATAAATTATTATTTTGACAGGGCAATGTCTGTCCGCTCTCCAGCAGGCTGTTGACATCCTGCGCCGTCTTATTGACATGATCTGCATATGAAAAAGATAAAATTACAGATTTGAATAAGCTATTTTAAAGATTACTGTAAACAAGGGGGGGGGAAAAACTTGAATTGATGTTCAACTTGACATGCCTTCATCGTCGGAAATCAGCACACAAGTGGCCACTGCCCCATCCAGTGTGCTCGTGCTCCCAACAACCTGTGAATGAACCTTACTTTGAGACATTCTGTTTGTTCAAACATAAAAATTGATCATGACACCTACAGCCTTCTAACTGCTTGAGCATATGTGCTATAGTACGTGCCATTTTGAGCAGTTGCTGTGATGGGTTTAATTCTTTAAGTTGTGGGCAAACGTCAAAACAGCCAATAATGATTGCCGCCTATGTCAGTCTTCAGCCAAGACACTGTGTTTAATTTCATTAAACATTAACAACACTCATAGGACTGTCACAGATTGTTTTAAACAGACTGTAATAACTACTGAAAAAAAGGCCACAGAGTTCCAGTTTGAGATTTGAAATCAAACCACCCGTAGAGTGAAACAGCAATAGCTTCAAATATGTCATGACTCACCTCAGAGAGCTTTTGTCTTGACAGGTGAGGGAACATCTCCGCAAGTTTGTACTGTTTTTGCTTTTCATCATCTTCTTCACTATCACTGATTACATGAGTAGATGGTTTGACTGAAGGGTCCCTTTGTGCAAAATACGGAGAACGAAACTTAAAGTTACAGCAGGAAAAACAAGCAGTTTGTCTTGTACCTGGATATCCTTGTATAGGACACTTTTCTAAGGGGTTCTTCTTCATCTGTATCAAAAACGACCCCCTTGTCATAGGACTTTGGTGAATGGGGAGAGGTGGATTTCATTTGATCTGGTGGGACACATTGAGATAAATGTTCACTAGCAAGGTCTAATTGGAGTAACGTCGTTATAGTCTGGAGTACATTTCCAAAACTTCAAATCGTCTGCTCTCCGAATTTAACGAAGTAGTGTATATGGCATGTACATTGGTCATAATTTGTTGCAAAGTACTACATACATATCTGTCAACCTGTACATTTTTGCCGTACAAAGTACGTTTATTATGCATTTTAAGACGTGTACGACGTACAAGAAAATCTGTACGGAAAAAAGCAAATTTGTCAATTATGGGTACCATCCGGTATACACCGACTATGACGAAACGGCAAATCAATCAAGTCAAACGAGTTTGCCGCGGTAGCCTCCATCTCGGCATCGTTTTTTTGGTTTCAAATGAAGCGAGCCGTTTGATGCTACTGTGCGCATCAGTCTGCCGCCTCAGATTTCATGTGGTAGTTATGTAGTGAAAGGAAGTCCGTCTCTCTTTAGAGAACCGGCTTTTTCGGCTCAACTTATTAAAGAGAGCCGGCTCTCAAACGGCTCACTCGCTTTGATACATTATTTTATGAATCATTATTGTTGTATAAAGAAGTTAAGAAAAAAGGAAGTATAAAAGGAGAAAATGAAAAAAGAAAGTTTTGTGGTTATCCCTTTAATCAGTTTATTATCAACAATAATTTAATGCAGAAAATGAATGTATAATTTGAATAGGAAAATGTATTATTCTACTTAATTACATTTGCATGTATTTTTTCCTTCTACAATGAACGTCCAAGCTACTTAATTTTTGAACTTTTTTATAATAAACCTCATTCATGTCGAGCAACTCAATATTTCGCAACAAAATGTTAACAAACAATATTTATGATACAATGAAACACATGTACAATATAACATGTTAAACTACATAAATAAACACGTGTGGTGCAATATTATTTTGTAAGGGAAAATACATTTTGTAAGGGCATGGATCCGTGGAGGTTGACAGGTATGGTTGCACAATTCACTCCAAAAATCTCATTTCCAACACGATTTCATAATATTATCATGTCACAGATATAGCAACCAAAACTGAATGACCTACGGATTCTGAAGTCACACATTCCCACTACGTGTGTTAAGTATTTTTCAGATCGCACGAATGCTTCATGATAGCGCACATCTGGCCAAGATCTGTAAGTAAAGCTAGCCCAAACAATGCCCATTCTCACCTGGCGAGTTCTCCTTCTCAGACTCAGAATTCACTGTACGCGTAGACCCCTTTTCAAAACGAAAACGTTCCAAATTGAATTGGTCCATGTTGACAGGACTATCTCATCCCTGGTAAAGGGAAGGAAGGCTTTTGTCCGACTCCGGTTTGTAGCTAGTCTTTTCCTTGCTAGCCGGTAAGCGTGACTTTTCTTTCTCTTCTACCCTGCTTGACAGAAAAGAGGGTCGAGTGAAAAGAACCTGGGTCTTCGGTAGGCAGCACAAACTGCTAGTACACAATAGCGTGTTACATGCTGACTAAAATACTGGCGGAGTTTCGAAGCTCGAAGGCTATGTTACGAGAAGAGATAGCTTGGAGAGGCTAAAGATTACCGGTTTGCCGTTATGCAGCATGTGCGGTAGCGCGGTTCAGGCCTGCCATTGGCTCAAGAATGGGTGAGCGGGACCATGCTATGGGTCCTGGGATAGCCCAATAATATTACAGTTGACTACAATTGTCTTACAGTAACGCTGCATTCGTAAATTTCCTCTGATATTAATGCACTTGTAATGTTTAAACACGATTTTAAGATATACCTCTCAGATAGGACGCACTGTGTTAAATATGGTCACATTACATCTGAGCCCTTTAGTGTTACCTGTGGTGTTCCGCAGGGTTCTGTAATTGGGCCCCCTTCTTCTCAGCATTTACATGCTTCCGTCTATCCATCCATTATCTGCACCGCTTTTCCTCAGTAGGGTCGCAAGGGTGCTGGAGCCCATCCCAGCTATCTTCAGGCAGTGGGCAGGGGACACCCTGAACTGGTTGCCAGCCAATCGCACAGGGACTGACAACTCACTCGCTCTTCCACACCTAGGGACAATTGAACTGGCCAATTCACCTGACATGCATGTTTTTGGAATGTGGGAGGAAACCGGAGTGCCCGGAGGAAACCCACGCAAACACGGGGAGAACATGCAAACTCCACACAGGAGGTTCGGTCTCATGACCTCAGAACTGTGCCGCACACGCGCTAACCACTGTTCCGCCGTGCTGCCTCGAATGCTTCCATTAGGTGATATTATTCGCAAGTATATCAGTTCCCATTGCTACGCAGATGACACCCTAACTATATCTTTCGATGGAAGAATCTGCCACACTAAACTGTGGAAATTTGGAGGCCTGCTTCACTGAGATAAAAGAATCGATGTCACGCAACTTATTGCGCCTTAACTCTAAAAAGACCGAAATATTAGTTATTGGTCCATCTAAATACCCTGACTTGTTTTCGATAACTGACAAAATTGACAAATGTTATATCACCCAGAGTGACTCAGTCAAAACTTTAGGTATCATATTTGACTCAAATCTGTCCTTTCAAACACACGTTAAGAATATTACGAGAACAGCTTTTTTTCTTCTTCGCAACATTGCCAAAATCCGCCCTATGCTGTCTCAGTTGGATGCGGAGATTATAATTAATGTGTTTGTTACCACCCATCTCGATTAATGTAATGCACTACTCTCCGGTCTCCTGAAGTCCAAAATCAAGAGCCTTCAGCTGGTTCAAAATGCTACAGCGACGCTTTTAACTGAGACAAAGTTTGATCAGATTACCCCAAATTTAGCTATCCTGCATTGGCTCCCTGTTATCTTAAGATATGGTTTTAAAGTTCTGTTGGTATTATATAAAATCATGCATGGACTTGCTCCCTTATATCTTTCAGATTTAATTTCCCCCTATGTTCCGGTCCGGAGCCTTAGCTCGGAAGATGCTGGTCTATTACTGATTCCAAGAGCCAGGAAAAGATCCGCAGGTTCGATTCTCCATTTGGGCCCTGGTGCTGTGGAATGCTCTTCCCCCTGAGATTCGATCAGCAACCTCAGTGGAACTGTTTAAATCTAGGCTTAAAGCACACCTCTATTCTATAGCTTATGAATGACTTCTAGTTCCTGTTGATGATATCTGTGT